>NW_024070187.1:72205002-72347413 GCF_014754425.2 Oryx dammah
CACACACACACACACACACACACACACACACACACACACACACACACACACCTTCTGTTTATTCCTATGCCATTTTGGAATCTGGAAGGGATGACTGCAAGAGAATGTCATGTCAGGCAATTGTGCATTTGAATGTCCTCCATTCAAGAAACCTTCCTTGCTTACTAACAGTTTGCATAATACCTTGTTCATTAAGACCCATAAATTAGCGCTGTTTTAATTGATTCCCTAGAGGCAGCAAATAAAATGACATGAAATGACATTAAAAGGGGGAAATGGCTCTTGTTGAGTACTTTTCTTATCCCCATCCCTGCATCCCCCGAGGTCTGACAACCCTTCTCTGTCACACACTCCCCGTGGTTGGCCTTCGTTCTGGCCCATTCAAGAACAGACCAACTCCTTGAACAGGTTGCAGGGCTTCTGGAGAGCCTTAGCTCCCGGGTTTGGCATCATGAATCGCCAGGGCAGGCCCTGCCCAGAAAAAGAGTAGGTTCTGTCAGGCTGCAAACTAGGGGTAGCAATTTTACTAATTACAGAAATAACTCTAATCATGAAATCAAAATCTTGATCCCTCATTAAAGCAATTTCAGTCATTATATGTCTTTGTCATTAGAGTCACTCTAGTTCCCTGGTCTCTGACTATATAGCAAGCTATTTTGGGAATGGCAAGGAAGCTAATGCTTATGAGGTCCATTCTGTGCCAGAGTTTGTCCTGGGGATTACACATATGATCTTACACTGTGACCATGGTAAATGAAGATCAATTTCTCTATTTCTGTAGATAAAAGCACAGAGATTCAGAGAGGTTAATTATCTCTCTAAAGAGCACACAGTTTCTAAGTAATGGAGCCAAGCTTTAAATCCATGCCTATAAAAAATTAAAGTATGTGTTCTTTCTACAAAATTATGTTTTCATGATAGCTTTTGTGACTTGATCATAGGAGAACCAGAAAGGGGCCTTTGCTCCTTAAATAGTTACTCCCGCCCCTTCACAGAGAAATTTGATGGCATGCATGAATAATTCAGTGTTTATGTAAATCTATGCATTACTTCTCAGTACTATTTGCATTTAAAGGGAGCTCTAATTGCGAAATAAAACTATTTGTCTCATATTTTTATGTTTTGTTCATTGCTCTATTCCCAGTGCCTAGAATTGTGCCTGTTTCATAGTAGATAATCAGTACATCTTTACCGAATTGATTAAAGCACTGTCCAGACAGCAAAGACCGTTTGGAAGAAATTTTGGAGGTGGAGGAATGCAGAACAGGGCTGTGTTGTTCCCCAGAACCCCTAAAACCACACAGATTAAGATTAAATTACAAATTAAGCTGAATTTGTATCTTTAAATAATGCTGGTACCCTCAGGGGTAGGCCCAAGACACAGACAGGGGAATGAGAGAACAGAAATAATTAAAGACAAAGAAGGAGTTAAGAGGGAGGAAAGTTTGTGGGAATGGGTATGGGGAAAGGAAGTAGAGCTGTGCAGAGCAGGAACAGGTCACAGAGTTTCCTGGGCTGCCCATCAGTTCAGTTCAGTTCAGCCGCTTGGTCCGAATCTTTGTGACCCCAAGGACTGCAGCACGCCAGGCCTCCCTGTTCATCACCAACTCCTGGAGTTTACTCAGACTCATGTCCATTGAGTTGGTGATGTCATCCACCTACCTCATCCTCTGTTGTCCCCTTCTCTTCTCGCCTTCAATCTTTCCCAGCATCAGGGTCTTTTCAAATGAGTCCGTTCTTCTCATCAGGTGGCCAAAGTATTGGAGTTTCAGCTTCAACATCAGTCCTTCCTATGAATATTCAGGACTGGTTTACTCTGCAGCATTGCTCATATGCACCTCCAGTCTTCATCTGGGGCAGTACAGGGCTCTGAAATGCTCATGTGATGCAGGTATGGAGGTTGCAGGGCTTCCAGGAGTGTGCTTTTCAGGCTGATACCAAATATGACCACGAGAGGGCAGTAGAGGACTAGCCTCTGTGTCTTCCTCCTCAAGGTCCTCCTGGGGCAGTATTTCAGGAAAGAAGCTTGGAATGGTGGTGGGAACAGGAAGGACAGTGGTCATAGTGGGAAGGGTATGCCAGTGTTGAAGGTGGGAAGAGGAGACCTGGAGGAGAAGTAGGATCTTCATGGTGATTTAGAGGGTAGTAGGGCTTGATGGGGCTTCCTTGGTAGTTCAATTGGTAAAGAATTTGCCTGCAATGCAGGAGACCCTGGTTTGGTTCCTGGGTTGGGAAGATCCACTGGAGAAGGGATAGGCTACCTATTCCAGTATTCTTGGGCTTCTCTTGTGGCCCAGCTGGTAAAGAATTCGCCTGCAATGTGGGAGACCTGGGTTTGATCCCTGGGTTGGGAAGATCCCCTGGAGGAGGGCGTGGCAACCCACTGCAGTATTGTTGCCAGAAGAATCCCCATGGGCAGAGGAGCCTGGTGGGCCACAGTCTATGGGGCTGCAAAGAGTCGGACACGACTGAGGGACAAAGGACAGCACAGTACAGAACTTGATGTGGTAGTGGTTACGTTCCTTATAGTTCTTAAATAAATTAAGTGCCTTGGACAGATGGTAGACAAAGGTGTATCATTGTCAAGATCCAGTAGACTGTGAGCTCCACGAGGGCAAGGGCTGCTGGCCTAGTTCACTGTTGTGACCCTGCTGCCTGGTAACTAGACAGATATGGATAATAAGTGATTGATAAAGCTATTTCAGTCACTTTCAATCAAGGGTCTTACTGTCCATGGAAAACATTCTGTGTGTCTGTGTGTCTTTGTGTGAGTTGTGGGGTTAGGAGCTCATGTGAATTTTCTTTTCCTTTTTAATATAAATTTATTTATTTTAATTGGAGGCTAATTACTTTACAATATTATATTGGTTTTGCCATACATCAACATGAGGCCGCCGCGGGTGTACACGTGTTCCCCATCCTGAACCACCCTCCCTCCTCCCTCCCCATACCATCCCTCTGGGTCATCCCAGTGCACCAGCCCCGAGCATCCTGTATCATGCATCGAACCTAGACTGGTGATTCATTTCATATACGATATTATACATGTTTCAATGCCATTCTCCCAAATCATCCCACCCTCGCCCTCTCCCAGAGTCCAAAAGACTGTTCTATACATCTGTGTCTCTTTTGCTCTCTTGCATACAGGGTTATCATTACCATCTTTCTAAATTCCATATATATGCATTAGTATACTGTATTGGTGTTTTTCTTTCTGGCTTACTTCACTCTGTATAATAGGCTCATGTGAATTTTCTAAGGAAGAGGGATTTTTTTTTGCTTTTGTCAGATGTTTCAAAGAGAGTAAGTGGCCCCTAAAGCACTGGCTAAAGCTTTTCAATTGCTATGATAAAAACTCCATAAACATTTTCAGGTCCCTCACCAGACAACTACTTCCTTTGTTAGGATAGCACCAGTTGCTGTAGCAAATGGACCTTTAAAAGGTATATTGGGTCAAATAAATGTCATATACAATAGAGACTTGTCTATTATTCAAATAAATATTCAAGGCAATGATAATCCTAGCCAGTGGCAGTCTTTGAGGGACCAGGATTTCTGTGTCTCCGCCATCCTCACTGTAAAGCTTTCAGTGTCACCCACATGGTGGACATCATAGTCAGCCAGGAGGGCAAGAGTGCCTGTCCATGAAAGAGACTTTTAAGCATTGGCCCTAAAAATGGTGCATACTACTTTCTCTCACATTCAGTTAAGCTCATTAACTTAAAGATGATGTTTCCAGCAGAAGCTGGGAAGGGTAGTCCAGTCATACTCAGGTAGAAGAGACGAAGGCTTTAAGTGGGCTGCTATTAATAGAACCCCTACCATATGTCCTCTCTTTCTAACCAAGCCTACTTGCAGTGACACTCCTCAAGGGGTAGTGCCGTGCGAAGCTCTCATGATGACGAGCTGACTCTCTCTTCCCTGAGACTCGAGACAATTTTTAAAACCTTGCTAATCATGGATAGTGGTGTCTCTGCTTCAGACTCTTAGTGTCTGGTTATTTTTACAGGGTTTCAGTCTACTTTGACACAGTGGACTTTTTTCTGGGGATAAGATTAGGTCTCACACATTTCGTCATCCGAAGTGGTTCCAGGAGTTAGAAGAGTGGAAGACATTTTAGGAGGGTGTCCCAGATGTATTGACTCCGGCCAATCTATTCTCTTATTGGGAGGCAGAAGGCACAGCAGGTCTGATTCAGACTGGCCAAGCAGTAAGCTTTCAATCCAGGTTATCCAGTATCAATGACTGTCTTGCATTGATCTGAGAAGATGATGGTAAGCATACGATTAGGCTGAAGCAGAATAACACAATAGATTTTTGCGTGGAAGGAGAGGGGCTTCAAGAAAGAAGAAGTTAATGGTAGCTAAGAAAAAGAGGGAGAAAAGTCAGAAAATGGATGGAGAGAAAAGGTGACAAGAGACGAGAAAGAATAAAGAAGTGCAACACATTTTAATGTCATGGAATACCATCCTAATGATAGGATCATATGTCCTGAGGCTCTGTACTCTCTTTCACCTTGCCTCCATTGACACCCATTTGTATTTAGTTCTGATTTATTTATCTTTTGTGCAGTTTTGAAGTATTTTTACTTTTGTAATCTACCTGAAGTCTGAAGTGAGGATATTGAAATAGAAATAAAATCGAGTTGCCCTAGGATCCTAGTTAATTACTACTTGCCATTTATCAGTATTAGCTATTCTTAGCAAATAATAATACAGATATGTGCAGATTACTATTTGAAGATAATCATTTATCTAATGAACCCCCACTTTTTTTTTTGTCAGGTAGATAAAATATGTCATTATTTCAGTAGGAGACGAGTGTCCAAGGAATAACACTGTAGTGATGGAATTCACCGTTTGCCTCAGAGGTGGATTTATTCATTAAGGCAAGCTTATGCTTGCAATATGGGCTTCCCTGGTGGCTCAGACAGTAAAGAACTTGCCTGCAATGCAGGAGACCTGGGTTCGATATGCCTAGGTCAGGAAGATCTCCTGGAGAAGGGAATGGCAACCCACTCCAGTATTCTTGCCTGGAGAATCCTATAGACAGAGGAGCCTGGTGGGTTGGGCTACAGCCTGTGGGGTCTCAAAGAGTCAGACACAACTAAGCAACTAATGTGTGTTTGCATTAATTAATTACTTATTTTAATAAATGTTTTTTGAGGCCTTATTTGTGTAGGAGATGCTAGAAGGGAGATAGAGAATAAAAACCACTCTTTCCTTTAAGGGGAATCTGACAATGGAATGCCCACTCTGTGCCAAGGGCTGTGTTAGTTGGGTCCTATGCCTTTAATTCCCACGTAAACCTTGCAAGGCCAGATTCTCATAAATCCTCAGACAAGAACACTCAGTTTGTATAATGTGCCGAAGTTAAATGGAGGAGCTGGGATTGAACTCAGATTTCATGGGTTCAAAGTCCATCTTCTACACCATGCTGCTTTTTGATTGCAAGGACCTACTCTTGTACCCATAAAAACAGAACGAACAAATCAAGTCTATTACTCATCTCCTTGGATGTATGTGTTAGTCAAACCAGGCTGTCCCACTGAGCATCCCACACTCTCTTTCTTCTCTTTCTCTGTTCGCGCCTTTATTTTAGCTTAAAATGCACTCCAGTGAATAGAATATGGCAGAAGTGCTGGGATGCCACTCTGATACTAGCTGATAAAATGGATTTTGGCTTTTGTGCTAAACACTCTCTCTTCATCCCTTGTGGATCTCTTGCTCTGGAGAGAACAAGCTGCCATGTAGAGAAGTCCATGTGGCAGGGGATCCAAGTCCATGTGAGTGTGTATGCAAGTGGCTCCCCATGAGTTGAGCTTTCAGCTGAGACTGCAGCCCCAGCTGAAAGCCTGACTGCAGCCTGATAAAAGACTTTGAGGCAGAGGTAGCCAGGTAGCTGCATCCTGATCCTGACCAAGGAAATGGTGATCCAATCAATATTTGTTGTTTTATGCTACTATGTTTTGGAGAAATTTATTATACATCATTATAACAAATGTAGTCCTACTAGACTGGAAATTTCTTGAAGACCAAGTCTCTTTCCTGTTTGTATTTCATCTGCATAATCAAGCAAGATGTTTCTATCAAGGCAGAAAGATAAACCCTCTCTCAGGTCTGTGGTACTGGTGAGGAAGATGTGGAATAAAAGAGATCTTCCTGGAGTTGATATCACCCCTCCTGGATTGCAAAGAAGGAGTTTGTCCCAATTACTGTGGTGGCTCCTGTAAGGGAAACTTGGCTCCGAAAGAGTAAAAAACATCTAGTCCTGAAATAGCAGAGTTCTTGCTTCACAAAGGGAGCATCCCAAGTCATTTTGATAGGAAGCATGTCTTTTCTTCCCAAATGATTGACTTGATTGTCCTCAGGGAAAAATCCATGCTTACCTTGGCATGTGCTTGTGTCTTAGATAAACAGTCCATGAACAGAGGAGCCTGATGGGCTACCTATTCCAAAGCACAGGAACACTGTAATTCCTGTTTCTCTTTAGATGATTTTTCCCAAAGCAGAGGTCTTGCCACTTTTGGAATGTGTGTCTCTGGGATGAGTGTGTCTCTGGGATGAGTGTGTCTCTGGGATGAGTGTGTGGCAGGAATAATAAAAAATATTAAATGCTGTGTAAGTTTTGAGTCTGGCTTGGAGTCTGAGTGTATAGGGGCATGTAAAGCCAAAGAAGCTAATTTATGTTCAAACATTAACCCTAAAATGTGCTGATACATATTTATTATTATTTTGCTTCGTGTGTTTGATATCATAGTTGTAGCTAAAGTTATCGTGTAGGAGAAAGAGATGTTCTATTTTTTTCAATATGTTCTCATTTGTTTCCTGCCAATTTTCTTGCTATATTGTGAACACATTTATTTATGTGTGTGTGTTAATTAAATCCACCGCCTTTGTCAGGCTAACAAGTCTCTCATTATTGGCAACTTCAGAAATACTCAAGTAATGTGTTATTTATTGGCCATGAAAAGTTAAAGGATAAGGTGTTTTAATGGGGACAACAACTCAATTTATAATCTTCTGCCCTTTATGAAGGATCTTGTTGAATATGATCTTAGAACTGATCACAGAAAGAAGAGGTTTTCCAGAGAAATTACAAAAGAAAGAAAGAAAAAGAAAACAGCTACACCATAAACTTCTTTAACCTAAATACACATGGATTGAAGGAACAATCCACAAGAACTATCTTCATTATTCTACAGCCAACAGCAAAGGCTTATAGCCCATTATGGTAATAAGCAAACCTTTGAACTTTGCATTGTACACTGCCAGGCATCGGCACTGAAGGCTTAGGCAAACAATGTTTACAATTGCTTTAGGGAGTTGCTAGGATAATACCTCAGCTTGTATTTCTGAGTAGGTTTGATCTGCCTTCCTCGTCTGTATTTCCCCAAAGCAGAGGCTGGAGAGGACTAAAACTGGATGAAAAAGTGGACTGCTGGGAGTAAGGCATCAAGTAAGAGTTCCCTTTGTGCCTTAGTCCTTCTTTTAGTTGCTAAGTAATGGGTGGGTACGAAAGGAGGTCATGTGTCCCGTCAGATTTATACATGCTTTATACTCTAAGTCTGGACAAATACTTTTAAGCTTATTTTTAGAATCTCTCCATATTCAGGCAGAAGATACTTGCAGCTCATCTAAACATTTGAAGGGACTGCCTGTGGAATGCTGCACCACAGTGGAAAACCGGACCCAGGTGAACCTGGGTTTGCTCCCACCCCTGTAACTTACCTTGAACAATTTTCTCTTTCAGCCTCTGTTTTCCCATCTGAAAATGAGAGACATAATAAGGAAGGAAGTATCTTGTCCCATGGGCTTCCCTGGTAGTTCAGATGGTAAAGAATCTGCTTGCAGTGCAGGAGACCTGAGTTCAATCCCTGGGTCGGAAAGATCCCCTGAAGGAGGGCATGGCTACCCACTCCAGAATTCTTGCCTGGAGAATCCCATGGACAGAGGAGCCTGGCAGGCTATGCTCCATAGGGTCACAAAGAGTGGGACATGGCTGAAGAGACAGCGTGCATGCACTCATTGTTTACACAGTTAAGAGATGTCACAGGGGAGTCTATATTGCTCAAGTGACACGTTCTCTTTTTCTTGGAAACTCTGCCAGACTCATTTCCCAGACTGCTTTGCAGTAGGTGAGGCCATGGAACAGAGTTCTAGACCATGGATTGTGAATGAGAGTCTCAGGCCCCATCTTCCTGCCAGGCTCACTGACACCTCTCACATGTTCCTGCAGACTCCTTTTCTTCTTCTAGCTGGCTGGAATACAGGTGACTCTAGGGGCATCTTGGAAGCTACACGTTGAAGATGGCAAAGCCTCTGTTGCCTCCAACAGCCTGCTCTGTGAATAACTATTTAGAAGTCCATCTTACTGATTTATTTAATTTCTCAGTACTATTGAGTAAGAAATGCATTTCTGTCTGTTGTATTAGAGCCTATATATTTTGGAGCCTATTTGCTATAACAGCTAGACTACTTTAATTATTACACATATTCTGTTACCACGGACTGGAATTTTCATAGGAATGCCTCTAAGTTTTATCTGTCCAAATATTATGCCTTTACCAGTAACAAGATTTCTACTGGGTTTCAAGAAGGAGGAAAGGCAGAAAGAAGCAATGAAAGTATATGTAGTGTATTTCATAACCACGTTTCCTCAGATGAATGTGAATATTAATGTTAAAATTTCTTTTCAAGTTCATGGAGATTGTTCCCTTTGTGCCTGGCATGAAACTAACCAAATTATTCATATGAGTGAAAATCATGATTGTGATTGCTTCTGCCTGTTTTTTTTTTTTTTAGGACATAAAGGACAGTTACCAAGATCAAAGTAGAATCTCTGGCTGAGGGTAAAAAGCAAAGCAGAGAAAGGGAGAGAGAAAGAACAAGAGGGAGTTCGCTGGATATTGACTACATGCTACGGTAGTGACAACCGAATAAAAATTATAGTGTTAAAAAAGGGCTTTCATGACACTGAGGGCTGTGCGCATTGTCAGGGGAGAGGCATGAGGCCCCGATACAGATCAGATGTGTGATGTATGGCAAGTCACTAAGATTCTCTGGGCCTCAGTTTTCTAGTCATAAAAGGAGATCTGAGTAGATGATTTCTAAAATAACTTTAAATATTTGATTCCAAGTCATGCAGGAAAGAATTCAATGTGCAGATAGCTTTGCATTGGTGCTGCGGTATAATAAATGTCAGAACCCCCTCTTTTCTCCTCCTCTTCCCCAAATACCCCCTGGCTCATTAATATACATGCACAACACACTTTTCCAGGGCTTGGTGGTGATGTTCAGTGACATCTTATACAGCTCCACATGGGCAGGGCATCTGGGGCAGCTACATTCAATTTTAATTGAAACAAAGCAAAGTAGCAGCTGTTTGGCATTAAAGGGAATTTTAAGCCTATATTCCAATTCCACCAAGGAAAGGAGCAAACAAAAGTCAAAAACATTTTCAGCCAACCAGCCTAAAATATTTAAGGCCATCTGCATCCTCGCTATATGTAGCCATCACCTGGAATGAGCTTTCATTCTCCTTTAAAAGGAGAACTGACAATGATTCATGATAGGATAAAGAATGCATTGGCATTTAAAATACTGAATTGTTAGCTCACTGTCAGTGCCCCTACCATAATTATGAGTTATTTGTCTAAGCCTGATTTTTACATTATTGCTAAAAACATCATAACAGACTCAAGTTTTACATGGTGGGAGCAAAAGCAAATCTTGCTTTTCCATAGCAACATGCTTGGGCTTTACAGTGGAATCTGAACTGAAAGGCATTCATGTTCAATGCCCAAGCACTGTAACTCTAACATGGTGGAAGAGTGAGTATGCTGTGTGATATTATGCAGCATTTGATCCTGTCTGACTTCTGTGCCTTGGCCCATCAAAGGAGGTATGCATAGTTGCCTTATGCCAATGTTCTCTTTAAAGTTAGGTAATAATTTAAGAATCTCATATTTATCCTGACCTCCGAGGCTGAGTATATTTGTGCTTTTTGTACTGTTTTTTCTTAACCTTATTTCCTTTGCTATTTCCTAGCTCATTTATTCATTCACCAAAATATTTCTTGAGATGCAGCTGTGTGCTAGGCATTTTAATAGGTGCTGGAGATATAGGGGCAAATAGTGAGAATAACAGACACTGAGCAAGCAATTACAAGTACAGTAAATGAAGAGGTTGGGAAGTGAGAAGGGGTGAGTTGAGCCTTAATGAATGAATGGAAATTAGCTAGGTAAAGTGGAAATTAGCCATGCAGAGAGGGTGGAAGAGGCGTTTGAAGGGGTAGAGGTAGCTTTAGCAAGTCAATTTATGCTGAAAATTTATTCAGCAAACATATGTGTGATCCCTTTTGGGAATTTGGTGTTTATATGTTGCTGGAGTGTGAGAACAGTTCAGGGAGATGCAAGACACGGGCTAGAGGGCTTGGCAGGGGTCTGATCTCAGAAGCTCTCATGTGCCATTTCTGGAAGTTTGGCCTGTATTCTGTAGGTAAAAGTCATCAAGGATTTAAAATGGTAAATCACATGCTCTTATCTTTTAGAAGGATCAGCAATGTGGGAAATGGGTGTGAAGAAATGGAAGAGAGCAGGACTTTCAATAGAAGCATTATCTCTTCTGTGGCATCAGTGACAGCATGAAAGAGCTCCATACCTGATTCTCTCCAATGGAAGGCTTGTGTGTGAACCTCCTCCCATTTTAGCCTATTGATGTAAAACCATGCTTTAATGTCCAGCCCAAATCCCACCTCCTTTGTGGATCCTTTCTTCATCATTCCCAGACATTTCATCTTCCTTTAGATTTCTATACTTCCTGTCTATTCTTTCGTTGGATATAGACTACATCCAGCCTATAATTCTATTTATTTCTTTTCTTTTAAATCTTCTTTCCCTACAAAACTCTCAAAGGATAGAAAAGTATCCATATTTCTTAAAATCTGTAGCATCTAAGACAGTGCCTTGAAAAAATCATAGTCTTAGAGCTGGAAGCCACATCAGAGACCACCCCATCCTTTTCATTTGGTGGATGAAGAACTTGAGGTCCAGGGACATGGGTGCCTTCAGAGGTCTCTCGCTGCCAGTTTATTATCCTTTCAGTTATCCAACATAATGAGTATTTTTGTGGTTGCTGATGATGGATTAGATAGTTATGACTTTATTAGAGAAACATCTTCTTGTTACTGTAGCTTAATGGGTGACATGATTCTCTGCTGTCCTGGTAGCTCAATCAGTAAAGAATCTGCCTGCAGTGCAGGAGACCCTGGTTCAAACCCTGGGTTGGGAAGATCCTCAGGAAAAGGAAATGGCAACCCACTCCAGTATTCTTGCCTGGAAAATCCTCCTATGCTTAGGGACAGAGGAGCCTGGCGGGCTACAGTATTCTTGCCTGGAAAATCCTCCTATGCTTAGGAACAGAGGAGCCTGGAGGGCTACAGTCCATGGCGTTGCAAGAGTCAAATATGACTTAGCAACTAAACCACTATCACCATTCTATGAGGATGAAAAAATGAGTGGTGTTTATTAATACACCTTTTTTTTTCCCAAATAACCAAATCCCAGTCCACGAGAAATACCAGAATTCCTTAAAATATTTGAGCCCCAAGATGAGGTCATGCATTCAATATAATTGTTGTTGTTCAGTCGCTAGGTTGTGTCCAACTCTTTGCAACTTCGTGGACTGCAGCACATGAGGCTTCCCTGTTCTACACGATCTCCCAGAGTTTGCTCAAGTTCATGTCCATTGAGACTGTGATACTATCCAACCATCTCATCTTTTGCCACTCTCTTCTCCCTTTGCCTTCAATCTTCCAAGCATCAGGGTCTTTTCCAATGAGTCAGCTCTTCACATCAGGTGGCCAAAGGATTGGAGCTTTAGCATCAGTCCTTCCAATGAATATTCAAGGATGACTTCCTTTAGTATTGACTGGTTTGATCTCTTTTCTGTCCAAAGGACTCTCAAGAGTCTTCTCCAGCAACACAATTGAAAGCATCAATTCTTTGGTGGTCAGCCTTTGTTATGGTCCAAATCTCACATCCATACATGACTACTGGAAAAACCATAGCTTTGACTATACGAACCTCTGTCAGTAAAGTGATGTCTTTGCTTTTTAATATGCTATATGTAGTTAATGTAACAGCAGATCCTAACTAGATTAGGCATGTATTTGTCTTTCCTGAGAAGAGAGCCTAGGTTCAACTGACCAGTTGGAGAGTAAGCTAAGAAACAATTTCCTCTTCCTAAGTCATGGGTACCCTCAGTACATACTTCTGTCTTTACAGGGCATCCCTTCTTTTTCCTATTCTTGCATAAATAATGGTAACACCTGTCAACTATTAATACAAAGGCACTTGTCATGGGCACTTGCAATCTACCTCTACAAGGATCAAATTATATGCTGCTGTAGCTGCTGACTTTCAAAACCCCCTGAAAGGAGCTCAGGGTGGATAGCAGAAATGAGGCACTCTGTGTTCTGGGAAAAACTGACAGGACAGGTCTTCAGATAGTAAGATATTTTTGGGAGCTGATTTTTATGAGCCCAGTTCTTGTATCTCCTCATATCTGCTGCTGCTGCTAAGTCACTTCAGTCGTATCCGACTCTGTGTGACCACATGAACTGCAGCCTACCAGGCTCCTCCACCCATGAGATTTTCCAGGCAAGAGTACTGGAGTGGGTTGCCATTGCCTTCTCCACCTGATATCTAGAAAAGCACTTCATGGTGATGTCTGCTCCTCATGACTAGCAGTGACCCTCATGAGACAAGCAGAAACCATCTGCAAAAAATAAGTACTTGATTGCACGCACTCCCTCTTACCAAAATCACATATATACTGACCTTCCCTCTTGCCTCTCTGGAGCGGTTTCTCAGAGGTATCTAAAATGCTGTCTCCCAGGCTATAGTCCTCATTTTGCTCCAAATAAAACTTAAATTGCAATTCTCAACTTGTGCATTTTTGTTAAGTTGGCAAGTTCATCTCTGTGCCTTCAAATTCAGGGTGAATGTTGGAGGCCTTGCAGAAAGCAAATTATCTGTCCAACTAGGGGCACATGGAAATTTGAAGATGACAAATCTTTACTAAGATCTCAATGGTTAAAACCAGTTGCAAACTTTATATGTACACAGGCCTTGAATGTAATGCAAATTAGTAAGGTCTGGTGATATACAGACAATGAATGAATAAGAGCTGACATGGTAGTTCTTTCTGAACTCCAGTCATTTGTTGCCATGAGAGAATTTTGTGAATTCTGGGTTGTCTGATTCTTCAAGACAGTGCAAAAAGCTCGATTTTTATGTGAAATTCTTCAACTCTTTACTAACGGTGATGGCTTAAAAAAATTGGAAACCTTGTGCAGTAAATATTTAAACAAGCAAAACACTCTTGCAGACTGCCTGAAGTCCTGTTAGTTTGCAAATTCTGGCTTCAAAAATTCTGGATATTTACTTTTAGTTACTAGATATAAAAAACTGATCAATGCACCAGCAATAATTTTGGGGGGTTATTTGTTTGTGTGTGTGAAATATTATTCAGGATACTTAGGAGAACCTGTAAAAATTAATGGCATGTTTTGAACACATTAAATGTACAGCTGGTTGAGAAATATGCAACCATGTATGAAAATAGAACTAGCAGTTTCAATTACCATGTAAATGCAAAGTGAGGCAGCCTGTCAATTAACTGAGATTTTCTAGGTGCTACACCTTGAGGCCAAATTAGTGCCCCACCTATGAGTTATATAGTGTGATGTAGAAATGCATATATCTCTCTGTAAATTCATTCAACTCATTATGGTATAAAGAATTAAGAATCTCTTTGAACCTCTTAAAATTAAAAACCTTGAGGTCATGACGTAATTTATGTTGTATCTCCTATGCTTATGGCAGTGGTTATACATGATACTTCTGAATTAAATATTTGTTGACTAAACCAATAGCAAATGGAAGCCAATAGGAGTAACTGATCATTCCAAAACACAGTAGAAACTCAATACTTACTTGTTTAATAAATGAATACATTCATTAAGTGGTAAAGAAATGGTGGAGAAAGTGACATTTTTAGCTGGACTTTGATGTGAGTGAATGGGATTTCAATATATGGAGAGCCCTATGGAGGACATTTTAGGTGGGGAACAATTTGAATGAGGTTGTGATGAAACTACATAGACTTGTTGGGAATATGAAATTTTATTTTTATACCATAACTTTGTCTGAATATGGTTTGATATGGTTCAAATATCGCAGCTCAACTCACTGCGTTCACACTTTTCATTCTAATCCCAGTACATTAGAGCATTTAGGAATAAGCCTGCATTTCTTAAAGGAGATGATGCTGAAGAGGTGGGGTCATACCCCATTGTATGTCTTTTCTCCATCCACTTGTTTGATTAAGAAATGCATAATAAGCAAGGGGAACACTTGTGAATTACTTATTTCATATGTTGTAGTGCTAACTGGGAATAATTCTCAGAGCTGCCTAATGTGGGAATCCAATAGCTTTTAGGGACTGGTCTTTATTCTTTTAAGCATTTCTCCATTTGTGTTTGTACCTAGTTAATTTGATGTGCTAAAGAGCCCTTGCGGGGAACTCTTTCCCCGGGGTTGGTACATCTTCAACGTAATATTCCCAACAAGGAGCAGGGTTGAGAGAGTGGGGGACTGAGCTCCCAGGTATTGTCTAGGTGTCTTGGGGACATGTGGACTTTCGCTGTGATATTTCCTGTCCCTGAGATTTTCTCTGCCCCTTCTCTGATGCTGTAACCTTAGTCTAGAAACTTCTTGAAGTTCTTTGTATAGCAGAAAGAAATTAATACAAGTCAAATATCAGATTGTTTTTTGCTATAGGCTTTTTCTTAGAGACTATGACAAGACTATTTTAAGAACTCCCTGAAAGAGTAAAATTTTCAGTCTCAAGGCTTATTTTTTCACTATAATCTTATATATTCATGTGTATTGCAAGTGATCAATCATCCTGCCAAACATCTTGTACTAAACGTGCTAATGAGCTAGCGAATCAAATATTTTGAAAGTATGGACATGTGTAACATTGATTTTCAATATTTGGATCACATCAATAATCTGCTCAAGGAAAGCAACTTTATTAGGATGGATTTCCATATACCTTATTAACAGTTGACAGGCAAAACAACATTTGTTACATTCTTTGTTGATTTATTTCCTTTAACTCTTTGTACCCTAGGTCCCTTGAGTCCTTAGCAACATTTTGTAATTACAGACTTGTAATAGTCATTATCATCTATTGGGCACTGGTGAAGCCTTGCTTTTGGCTTAGATGTATTTTTTTCTTTCAAGTAATGCAAATGTTTCTCAGGTTATTTTTGGAAATAGAATGTTGTAGCAGTTGAATGCAGGTGAGAAACAAACAACGACCAACAGGGAAGGGAAAAGTTAAATGAGGGAGAGGGAAAAGGTAGTGTTGAAGGTCCTCAAAGGATACAGAGGGAAGGTGAAAGAGTTCTGATACTCTCCAGTCCTGAACCTGGTCAGTCACTTAATCTCTCTGAGTCTCAGTTTCTTCATCTCTAAATCAAGGATAACAAGACTTATGTCTCAAGAGAATGGGAACAATTAAGTGATGCAGATCCCTGGAAGGCACCCAGCATAGCTTGCATGCATGCTAAGTCACTGCAGCCGTGGCTGACTCTTTGAGACCCTATGGACTGTAGCCCGCCAGGATCCTCTATCCATGGGATTCTCCAGGCAAAAACACTGGAGTGGGTTGCCATTTCCTTTTCCAGGGGATTTTCCCCACCCAGGGATAGAACCCAAGTCTTTAGTCTCTTGCATTGGCAGGCAAGTTCTTTATCACGAGCGCCACCGGCGGGGAGCTTAGCCCAAGATAATTTAGTTCTCTGTCTTCTTGCTTTTCTTCTTCCCCTGACTTCTTCCTTTCTCACTTTTTTCACTATTCATTTTTGCCTTAAAAAAAAAAAAAAGCCTGACTTGATTATATTAAAATGGAGAATTTTGTGTCAAATGACAAACGGTTTTACAAGCAATGTAACATTTACTTGGTATCCTAGCAAAAATGACTAGTCACTATTGTCTGATACCCACGCTTTCTTATTTTCTTATAGTCTACCCTGGGATAAGTAGAGAGAAGAGTGTTTGTGGAGTACTTATGATGTACCTGGCATGATGCACATCTAATTTAATCTAACAATAACTCCCACAAGATAGCAGTGTTCCCATTTTACAGATGAGGGATTGAGGTAAAGAAAGGCTGTTAACTTGTCTGAAATCACACAGAAAATGAACACCTTTCAACTGTTATTCAGACTATGCTGGCTATTACTATTAAACCACCAGTCTGCCTCTGTGGTTCTTAATTGGGAAGAGGAATACATCTGGATCAGCTTGGGGAGCATATGGGTGTGGCTTGAAAAACTGCCCCCAGTACTTATGACAGGACTTTCTTTAGATGAGAACTTTGATGCAGGGTCCTTGATTGCCTTGGGCACAGAGATGCTGGCACTTTGCTGGTTCCACTTCCCAGCCTGGCCAGGAGTAGGCACCACTCTACTCAGTGATCTTTAGAACAACCTGCAAACCCAAAACAATTATATTTTCTTCTTAATGGATTTCAAGTCTCTTATGGATGTTCTCTATACAGTGTTTATCAAAGCAAACGCATTAAGAATCAAAATTGAATGTGGTATCTTTAGACTCTATTTTAGAACAACAAAAATTTAAAATAGGGAATAGTGTTTATATGTTTTTTTTTTTAAGCCACAAGAAGCCTGTTTCATATAGCTTGGCAGGAGAGACAACGAAGTGATCATGGGTATTGGTGCTGTTGTTTACTAGCTAAGGTGCCAAAGACATCCATCTGTCAAGAAAATGTGTAGGATGTGGATCAAGCCTGGAGCCTCTGACACTGAACACCCCGCTGGGAACTAAAGATGCCACTCCAATGAGAGTGTGCCTGCCTGATGGTATGCTGCCTCTGTGAGAAGGAATTTCCATCTATCTTCCCACTGAAAAAAGGCTTTTATTACTGCTGAAAAAAGGGCACAAGGAAGTTGCCTTGATTTTTACGACAAGAGATGCAACCTGAGTGTTACATACAAAAGAAACTTTGAGAGATAATTTCATTGGGGACTTCAACAAACCAAAGCAACTGCTATTTTAATCCAATGAAAACATCTACCCTTTGGCCCAAGCACTATTGAGGGTAGGTCTGAAAAGCAGGACATCTGACTGGAGCAGAGATACGGCTTCAACCTTCCTTGGGCTGTATTTCCTTTTCCATTTTCTTCTGTGGTCAGTGCTGTGAGTTCTCCCTAAAAACCCCTATTTTCTCATCTATAATGAGAACCACCTGGTGATAAATAATAAATAACTTACATTCTTCTGTTGACTGGTATCAGACGTGGGGAAGAACACATGGAATCTAAGGACATCAGCTCCTCAGGAGCTTCTGATCCACTGAGACTTTTTTCGGTACTTCTTGGCGGGTATCCTTTGTCAAACGATGCCCAGAGCCTGTGAGACAATGACAGGGACATAAGCATCACCTCTAAAGATAAGAATCCTCTATAAGGGGTGAAGGTAACTGTTTAAAAATTCTCTCCTGTTCCTGTGTAAGAAGCAAACATACTTTCCCTGTTTGTTTTGGGTATGTGTTGTCATGGTGATGGATGTAAGATGTGCCGAATAGGCAAGGGATTGAGAAATTTTGGAAAAGAGTTTTAACTCGCTACAACTCAGAATGTACTCTGTTGTCTGTATGTCAGAATGCATCCTATGCTGCTGAGCTTAAGACACTGCTTGCCCACACCCGTGTTGCTAGCATGCACCGTGGGGACAGGAAGGATGCCAATCACTGGCAAGCCATGCAGGGAATCTGTGATTCCAGAATGGCTTAAGCTACCAGAAAAAGGGGCTGGGGCAGCCTCTTTAGAGTAAGAACACAGATGAGGCACCACTCGTTATTCAGATCATGCTGGGTATCTTTTGCATAGAACAACCAGTTATAAATGTTTTTTATTTTCTTTTTTAGCTAATTTCTTTGATATTATAAGCTGTATTCTTCTCATTCCCCACGTCTCCCACACTTTCTCCATTGCTTTTTCCTGACCTTTTCTTTTTTTGAGGCACTGTGATAACCATCTGAATGATGTGCTTCTAGAGTGATCAAGGCTTTTGTATAAACTCTTCCGTCTAATCTGCTCACCCCTTCTCTCCTTCACTAGTCAGCTCTTACTTGTGCTTCGGATCTCATTTCAAATATTAGTTCTTTAGGGAAGCCTCCTTTGACACCTCTTCCACCTCACCTCATATTTTCCCTTCAGAGTACTTATGGTTAGTATATACCATTTATTTGAGAAATACAATCTCCCCCATAAAAATGCAGGTTCCATGAGGGCAGAGAGAGACTGCTCCTGTTTTGTGGCCACCAACAACTCAGCATCTACAGCAGTGTCTGCCACAGGATAGACTCCAGAAATTTTTATGGAAGGAAAAAATGAAATGCTGCATTGTACTTATTAATGAGTATTTACTTAATACTTATGGAGAAGGGAATGGCAGCCCACTCCAGTATTCTTGCCTGGAAAATCCCAGGGACAGAGGAGCCTGGCAGGATATAGTCCATAAGGTTGTACAGAGTTGGACATGGCTGAAATGACTTAGCACGCACACACTTAATGCTTAACAGCTAGCTCTGTGTTGAGTTCTGGGCCATTTAAAAGGGAATTTTAAAGAAGGGAATTTAAAAGAAGCAGAAGCATGCATTAAGTTCCCAAAGAGCTTATAATTGGTTGGGAAAACTAGTCCATTAGGAGAGGTGTCTTGTGATTTTTAAAAGTATATTGATTTTCTATCTTGTGTGGCAGCCTGGATGGGAGGGGCGTTTGGGGGAGATAGGATACTTGTATATGTATGGCTGAGTTCCCTTGCTATTCACCTGAAATTACCACAACATAGTTAATCAGCTATACCCCAGTACAAAATAAAAAGTTTTTAAAAAGGTATATTGATTTTCTAAGCACATGCATTCCTTCAAAAATCATAAGTATTAATAGAGTAACATTAATACCCAGTAACAGAAAACATTAGCAGCATAATTTGCATCATCAAATCTGTAGGCAAATTTATACAGTCTATTGTTCTACATTTATTTTATCATGCTATGTTCCCTTCTTTGGCTCTATTATGAATACAGCTATATGTTCTTCTTCCTTTCTTGTTATTATCATCATTACTTTCTTGCATTTATTCTGGTCCTTTTAGCACATTGTTGTAATAGGTAATTTGAAAAGAACCTAATGGTTTTTGGGTAAAAAAATCAACATAATGCTTGATGTTACAGGCCAAGATAAATCCAGAGTTTAGAAAGACAAGTATCGTCTACGGCCATACCACCCTGAACGCGCCCGATCTCGTCTGATCTCGGAAGCTAAGCAGGGTCGGGCCCGGTTAGTACTTGGATGGGAGAAAGACAAGTATCTAAAGGTAAAGGGCAATAGAATTGGATACTTGTTGAAACTATGAAAAAGAGATTAACTTTCTCCGATTTGAAGAGAGAAGAAACACTAAAAAACAGGCCTGTAAAAAAAAAAAAAAAAACAACAGGCCTGTGGATTTAATTTGATAAAATTCTTAGTTTCCTTATCAGCAAATCTAGTATGACTGGAATGGAATAAATATTGCAAAATATCAATTACAATTGTTTTATTATTGCATTGTAGCAATGAAAAAGGATGTAGCCAAAATAAAAAGAGTAACCTAGAGAAATGATTTTTAAGGGGAAAATATAACAAAGTATGAAGTTAATAGCTTAATTATTAAATACTTCATATTATTAATAAATGGGAAAATGATCCGATAGATATAAATACAAAAGAATAAATTCTAGAAAAAATACTAGAATTTATGTTAAATGTTAAAATTTGCCCGCAGAGAAGTGGTTAAATAAAATATTCTTCATATATGTATCTAATCTTCTGCAACTATGAAAAGGGTGGGAAACATAATTTTAAGCAACATATTATAATATTAAAAAATGTTAGCACTGGAAGGTAATGTGGTAGCATTTATTATAACTTTATATATCCTCTGGTCTATTTTACTTCCAGGTATCTGTTCTACAGAGCATGTATGCAAAGATGTCTGCACAATATATCTGTTGTTTGTACAAATACTGATTTTAGAGTAAAAATTGTGAAATGACCCAAATATCTAACAATAAGTTTATGGTTAAATTAATTTTTGATTTTAGTGTGGTGAAATATTATGTTGTCAATCAAAAGAATGATATACCAGCATGGAAAAAATTGTCACTATATATTGTTCAGTTTAAAAATATCAAGTTGCTGAATAATGTATACAGTAAGAACTAATTTTATTAAAATAAAACAGGTTATATATGTGTAGTTCAAACACATGGCTATATACAAATCAGAAGAATAAATTTGAGAGTAACACATGCTGAGATGTTAAAGAGTTTTGACCTCAGGGAAGGGGAGTAGTGAGAATTACAGAGGGGAATAATGTATTAATTTTTAATAATTAATTTTTTGAAACATGAGCTTATAATAATGTTTCTTGTGTAATGTTAAAAATAATGTAAGAATAAAAGCTAAAACATAAAGAAGTAAAAGAGTAAAATCAAAAACAATACTTGTTATTTTAGGTCACAAGGTTATGAACAAGTTTTTTCCTCCACAACTACTAAAATATGGTTACATTCCTTTTATATGTAAAATTCAGAATGAAAGATTTTGTTAGATACCACGTTCCCCCTGAGACAATGGCTTGCAACTGTGGTTTCATAACATATCGGGGGAAGAGGATGGGGAGAAATCCTTGCTTATCCCAG
The DNA here is from genome assembly GCF_014754425.2 of Oryx dammah. NCBI lineage: Eukaryota > Metazoa > Chordata > Mammalia > Artiodactyla > Bovidae > Oryx > Oryx dammah. The sequence goes on from NW_024070187.1 coordinate 72,225,846, forward strand.
TTGGAATTATAAAATTCTTCTAAATCAGAAGAGTTTTAATTTACATAAAATAAAGTCTCTTAATTTCAAGTTCTCCAATCCTCCTCCCCACCTTTTTTTGGTTGTGGGGAAGTGGGCTTAGGGCAGCTGTCATGGGGATTTTCAATTTTCAAAGGTGGGGGATCACTGCTGTAAGAACTAACCGTCTGAGGTAGATGACATGTGACACAGACACTTAAAAAAAGACATGCAGACAACTGTACAAGTATGGAGAAAATGAAGTACTTACATTGTGCATGAATAATATATCTTTGTGCACGTCTCTTGGGTGAACTTGTCAAGTTATCTTTCTCTTGTCAGCTTTGGTGTTTATTTCCAAACCATTTCTACCCTGGAAAATATTTTTGTATTGGTTTTGGACCCTCTGGGAATGGCTGACTATGACATATGCTTTCCTCTATCCAGTATATATATGCGCGCTCGCATGCACACACACACACATGCGCGCACACACACACACATGCGCACACACACACACATGCGCGCATGCACACACACACACACACACACGGCTTCCTTTCCTCATAATTTTTGCTTTCAGATTTGTTAGTTTAATTTAAGCTAGATGCTGACTGACTAAAGATGGTTTCACCTTCCTTAATTTTCTTTGAGTCATCACCACCACATTGTGGCATCTAATAATGGTTAAATAATTTATCACTACTATATAGGAAATATTTTCTGAGACTTTACACATAAACACCTTCAGTAAAACCCAAATGGTTGAATTTACTCCTAACCAGATTATTTTCAAAATAATAAGAACAAGAGCCAAAACATAAAGAGGTAAAAGAGCATAATTCTCAAAAATAGTAATGATTATTTAGATCATGAGATTGAGGGTGAATCTGTCTCCTTTTTTCCCCATAACTACTGTACTATGGTTAGACTCTTTTGTATTTAAAATTTAGAGACAAAGATCAAGAAATAAAATAATCAGCAGTTGTTTGCTTTCAAAATAATAGTTGCAGACTGAATTGACCCCCAGAGCCTTTCCTCATGCCTCTGTTTTTTGTTGTAGAAACCGCCATGGATTTGTTTTCGGCATTCATTTTCCCATGTTAATATTTCTCAAACAGCATGGAAATTCCAGAAAAGGTTTTAATAATTTAACACAAAGGAAGAACAATATTATAGTTGAAAATTAGTCTAAGAGAATGTAACCTTTTTATATTAAAAAATAGGAAGGGCGAGAAGAAGCCAAATTAGCTGAACAAAAAGCTGCATAATGCCCTGACACACAAATAGGAATGTCATAAATTGGAAACTAAGTGCTCACTGAAGAGCAAATGGAGACAACTGCTAAATGAAAAATCAGAAGAATTAGACCAAGAGACCAGATCCTACCACAAGACATTAAAAGGAATAAAGTTTCAGAGGCTTATTCTCTCCATGTATCTTTTAAGCTCAGGTACACAGGACGCCACCAGGATGTCTTGGCATAAGGATAGAGCTTGAGGCCATTTTTCTTCTCTGCCATCATCGGTGCCAATGGAAGTGGACAGCTCGCTTTGGAGACCCAGGCACTGGAGACCTAGTCTGAGTTCTGTTCCCGAGCTGCTCCTGCTGCTGACTTTGAAGATTTGCAGCAGCATCTACAGCTAAAGCCAGACCCCTGGTACCTCTCCCTGGAAACTGAACTTGATCCTGGGTGGTGCTACTCCTTCCAAACCCCATGCCTGGCTCCTTGGTGAGTAGAAGAACAATGGAGAGTGAAAATCCCATCTGTTACTAAAGGCTGATCTTGACATTGACCCTACCCTTCCCTTTCCCTGTGCTGTCCTTAGGCCTAGTGGGACAACAAGAAGAGGCAAGTCTCACTGGTGGAATTCCAGGCTCTCCTCTGGTTTTTACACTTTTCATCATGGTTGGAATTTTGTATCTTACTGTTAGGAGCCCTGGCTTCATCCTCTCTCTCCCTTTCTCTCTCTTTAAAATATCTATATCCACAGAATAAGATTTGATAAACTCAGTAACTCTAAGGTAAATTGCCAATATGTTTTGAACTGTGACCACCCCCTTTCTGATATGCTTGTAATAGGCTTGAAGACAAGTCAGGCAGGGGGTGTTTAATTTCAGAAATTTCACAAGTGTTTCTTCAGTGATTCTAAAACTACTCACCACAAATCACTGCTCTTATAAAAGACTTTCCCTGTTGTCATCCATATAGTTTAAAGAATTTTTTTCATCAAAATAAACTTATTAAGTTGCTTTCTCCATTAAAGATCTTATGGGTTGATATAATTTTAATCAAAACACAAACTGAGGTTAGGCTATATAGTTTTAGGTTGACCTGGTTTTAATTTGTAAGGACCAATATGGTTGGATGAGAGAAAATGCCACTAAATATTACAGAAAAGAAATGTCTCAATGGAAGATGTTTCCCTTGTAACCTATATCTTATCAATCATCAAATCTGTAAGCTCTGCTTCTAAAATATATTCTGCATCTCATCACTCCTTACCAGACCCATATTTCAGATACAAGCTGAAGACAACATAACTTCTCACCTGGACTAATACATAAGTCTCCTTAATTATTCTCTCTGCTCCCACATTTGTATCTTTTGTGCACTTAGCTCCATTTCTTCATTCAGCGACCAGGGCAATCAACTCAAAGGGTAATTCAGATCACACCACTCCTTGCTTAAAATCCTCAGTGACTTCTCAGTTCAATTAAGATGGAATCTAAAGTCCTTTCCAAGACCCAGGAAGCTCTAAGGGATCTGTCCCAGATTTCCTTGCTGATCATACCTTTTTTTGTCCCCTCTCCCCATCGCAGGGATTTTGGCAACAATGGCTTACTTTTCTTGTGTTTAAATAGGAAACATTTGTCCCTAGCTCAAGGCCTTTGTCCTAACTGTCTGCCCCTGCCTAGATTAACCTTCTCTCAGATCTTCATGTGACCTTCCCCTTCTTCAATTCAGTCGCTCAGTTGTGTCCGACTCTTTGCAACCCCGTGAATCGCAGCATGTATTTCAGCTCACTGTCCCCTTCTCAGACCAATTTCCTCAGACTCAAACTTGCCCTCATCTCCTGCTCAGTCTGTTTCATCATACACTTTATTCTTCAGAGCAGAGTCCCTGCCTGGAGTCATCTTGTTGACCTGTTGATGTGTTTTTTTTGTCTCCTCTCACTGGACCATGTGCTTCAGAGGAGCAGGGGACTTGGCTTTCTTGGTTACTGCTGCAATCCCAGAGCCTGGAATATTATGTGGCACCTAGTCAGTGCTCAATAAATATTTGTTGAATTCGAAGAAAAGTACCAGAGGCACAATCAGCTTCATTGGCCCAGCCACGAAATATTAAGTCATCAGATATCATTTATAAACAATGAGCAAGACAGAGAACAGTGTCTGAAAGCTAGATGTTTGGATAAAATGATTACTCCAAATGAAATAAGGGGGATTTATTTTGAACAGTCCGAGAGTGAATGGGCTTAAATCATGTCTGGTTGGATTGGGTTGGTCAGCAAGTAGCAAAATAAACATCAGTCAAATTGGAGGTTTTAGTATGTTGTGTTTGCTTTTATTAAAACGGCAGTATTTTTAAATGACCTGAAGCTCGCAGTTCTATTGCAGTGACTCGTCAGCTTGAAAAATGTGTTTCTTCAGGGTGGGAGGAGAATTTTAAGTTCATAATTCATTTGCTGTGAAGTTCATTTGTTAAAGCTAGCTCTATTCTCTTGCATTATTTCCTTTTGGGACATTCTGCCTTTTCTCTCTCTTTTTATCATACTTTATGCATGTATGAACATACATATAAATAAATTATAAAACACAGTTTATGTTAGTAGAAAAAGCATTTTGAATATTTGTATGTGTAGAGTGGAGCATGCTTTCTTATGTTTCATTATAATTTGGCTTGTAATTTTAAAATGAGTGAATATGAACACAAAGAGCACATACTTTTTTCTCTCCCTATTTATGGTTCCAAACAGGAATTTTATCAATTTTATGTTTGGAAATGTAGCTAAATCAGATCAGGGAATAAAGCTCACAGAGATCTCTGAATTAATTGAATTATTCAGTTTTATACTAACCCAAGGAAACAACAGACCCCCTGTGGGGTAGAGGGTATAATCTGTGCATTCATCTCTGTGCAATACCCTTCTCACTAAGGTTCTGCTAAACCACCACAATCATTAAGCTGGTGTGCAAATCACCAAATTAAACAAAGAGGCTATTTTTTACAAAAGGGGATGGGAGGCAAGGCAAAACATTTTTTAAAATAAAAAATGACTTTTCCTCAAAGCTCAGGAACAGTAGCAGAAGGCTTTAAGAACATAAACATAACCAATCTGTCTATTCTAGGGAATAAAGTCTATGTTTCTTAAACATAAAAGAACAAAATTTCTAAGTAGCAAGCAAGTTGGAAGCATTTGCATAATGGATTCTATTTACATAAATTACACTCCTTATAGCACTCTTCTGATAAGACTCAAGAAAAGGGGAAGGCATAAGTTGAAGTGTAGTGAAAAGAGGGGTGAATGTACAGTTCTAGGACCCTGTCAGCACTTTTTGACTTATCCCCATTTTTTTGAAGTCGGTAATTTTCTAGTGTCTAATATTTGCCTCAGACTTTACAACTATTGAGTGTCAAGAGGAATTAGATTTGGTCATTACTAAACTTTCTATACCCCCAATCCTGGGTTGTTCTCTTTCATGAAGGTAAGAATGAGCATGTCTGTCAACTCCTGCAGCATGCTAACTCCTCTGTGTTGGGGTTTGACATTCACTGGCTGTCAAGTTTCTTGCCATAACAACCAAATGAAAATGTCACCAATGAATCTTGCTTCTAAGTAGCAGATATTCTCTTTCTCATATATACTCTTTCCCTTTGACCAAATAGAAAATTTCAGTTATTTTATATAGCTCCAAGGCAAGCAACTTATTTCCATGTACAACATGATAGCTCACGGTCTACAGTCCTTCCAAGAATGCATAAGTGTTGAGGGTATGTGGTGGAACGTTAGGTACATCTTTAATAGGATCTCAAGTTACAGACATTCTGGCCTCAAAGACATCTGACTGTAGAGAACTTACAATCTAAGATGGCTATTCCTCAAGAATATTTTGGCTTTCTATCTGAGATCTCCAGAACAAGGGATGCTTCAAGCTGAATGAAATATGGAAATGAGGGAGGGAGCTAGCTATTCACATTTTTCTCTGCCCTCCTTGTTTAAGGTGTTTGATCTGATGAGAACTGGACAGAACAAAACTTACTTACTCCTAAAGTTCCAGACTCCAGAATTTCATAAGCATTGACTTACACTAATTCATCTACAGTGAGATTGATCATTGAAATGTGGAAACCTTTGGCTGTGCTTATTGGATCAACTGGGAATATATTTAGCTGCAGGTATTAGCACTCTCAACTAAGGGTGGCTTAAACAAATAAACATTTATTTTTATACCGTAACAAAAACTCTAGAATTGGGCAGTTTCTGGCATCGGTTCAGCTGCTTAATGATGCCAGAAGAAACCCAGGCCTTTTTCTGTTTTTCACCCCATCATCATCAAGCGCTGGCTTTCATCCTTGTGCTTGTTGCTTCCTGGTTACAAGATGGTTGCCATAACTTCATACATGGAAACATCATTTGATACAAGAAATAGAGGGTATGGGGAAAATGGTCCAGGCCAGTAGTATTTGCTTTCTTTTATCAGAAGAGAAACAATTTCCCCTTAAAAGTCACCCCTCTCCCACCAGCCACCTTCCTCTCAAGGTTTAGGTTTTCTTTTGCTTATGCTTTTTTTTTTTTTTTTCCATTTGCTATGTTTCATTGGCCAGAGCTGTGTCAAGCGGCCATTTTTATCTGTTAGTCAGCTAGGGAAGCAAATATTTAGCTTCTACGGGCATCTAAGAAGAGACAAGTGAGGGAAGATGTACCAAGTGAGCCAAGCTACAAGGTCAGCCATAATTACCAAGGAATTACAATACTTTGGATAGCTAAACCTTCCTCTACATTCAAAGTCAGGAGCTAATGTTCTTTTGAGTATTTCAGGGCCACTCCTAACTTTTCCTAGTCCTTCATCTAAAAAATGTGCAGGTCTCTATTCTCCCTCTGTTTACTTTTCAGAAGGGTGGCTAAGGTTCTTGTTGGATACTTTTTTCTGAAATGCTGAAATGTGATTCTAAATACACTTTAACTGAAGGGATAGTGACCACAATTTAAAGTAGAAAAGAAAATGAGGTACTGCTTTCAGTATTTCAACAAATATTGGTGTCAATGAAAATCTGGGAGGAGAAATGTTAGCCAGTTTGTAAACTGCTTTTAAGTTGCTGACTTATCAATACAATTTACCTTTTCTCCTGGTTTGCCCAGAACACATATTCAAAACATGAGAGTAGAAACCCTTGAAAACTTTTATTTTATTATCATGAAGAATGCATATGAAGAATGCATACCCCTCATCTGAAGTTTCACTCAGGTCACAGGGCAAACCTCATAGGATACTGCACACTTCCCAGAAATGCCTTTCTGACCAGTGCTGCAAAGACAAAATAACGCATCTTGTAGTGAAGAGATGAAAAGTTCTCACTCTTCCTTGGCATGAAGCAGGCAGCTGGCAAGTAAAGGAAACTGGCAGGATTCCCAGAGATGGGGCTTGGGCCACAGCTTGGGCAGAGGAGCAGTTGCTGTCTCATTATTTCATTGTCGCGTGGTTGCTGGGCACACTAGCTGACATGCCGACTCAAAGTAAAAATTACTACTGTCAGAGACGTGATACTAATAGTATTGGCTCTGTTCAGTCCTTCAGTCTCTTCCGGGGACAGCCACCTTGATATAGTAGACCTGCTTCCAGCTGCATTGACCCCACTAGGAAGGTGGCTGGAATATGCTTTCTGAACTAGAGACGCTGGGTGATTTGTTCTAATAATTGTTGGAGGGCCAGAGGAATTAGTCACTGTCAGTACAGGGAGGAGGAAAGTGTATTCAGAAGCATCCTCATATTATGGCAGTAGGAAGAAAACAAAATGAAGCTTAAAGCTAAAGAAACAAAATACTTGTTTAGCTCTTTTAAAAGAGAAAGCACAGTAAACATATACCTTGGGGAACTCTAATACAGAAATGCCAAAGAAGTGAAAAATTCACTCATCATGATGTTCAATAGGAAGTCAATAATTGAGTATTGGTACTTGGCAATTTATCATTTATTAGTCTCAGCATCCCTCCCCATTTTCCTCTCCTTTTCAGTTCTTATTTTTATTAGGGTGCTGACTGTTTGGGAACATGTGAACTCTCTTTGTGATTATAGTGACCAAATGAACAGAGATAACCCAACAGTAGGCAGTGATTTATGTCCCCGGAGGTTGGATCTAGTGCTGCAGCAAGGTCTGTTGTAGCCTCTGATGTTATCTCACATTATAAAAGCACCAGCAGACATGAATACACAATCTTGTCTTAGTTCTGAGTATGCCTGTACTTGAGTGCCACTGTATCTTAGAGGAACATTAAAAGAAGAGTTTCATTATATTCTGTGTAAATATTTTCATTATGGCATATGCATATATATATATATATATATATATATGTATATTTTGATTCTGTGTGCATAACATTTCATTAAACCCAAATTTAAAATGTATGAGTATATAGGGTCACAAGATAAAGAGTGAATAAAAATAAAATCAGAATTAAAGAAAAATAAAGGTAGAACAGTAAGTTAAAGCCCTGGAAAAGAATATATATTATAAATGGTCTGAAATCTAAATTATTCACTTGAGATGGGCTGAAAATTTGGCTATGAGATTTCTAGCAGCCAAAGAAAAGAAAAACATTTGATTTGATTCTCAGTTCTCTATAATAGAAAGAAAGAAACTGCTGAAAGGCAGCAAAAAGCTCTGTTCTACTATGAAATCTGAAATAATTATTTCCTGCTGCAATAGGTAGGTTTCCTTTCACAGGTATAGGCATTCTGTGTAAAAGAAAAAATGTGTTACCTTATGTATAGAGGGCTGAAGGGTGTTGGTAGCTAGTGCTACAATTAAATGAACAAATTTAAAACTAGTATTATCTCTTTCTTTGAAATGTTAAATTGTCATCGGCTGTGTACTTGGGCCTCTGAACAGGGAAATAAATACCATTAAAAGGAGAGCTTCCTATTAATGTTTTTAAGAGATTAGATAACATGAAAATCTGGATATTTTTATTTTCAGAGAGTCAGGATGATTCAGGGAGCTGAACTGAGTCATTCAATAATGTTAAGAGAGAACACAGTTAGGAGACCCAAAGAGAATCAAGCAACCTGAATGTCCATCCCTTTCTAAAAGGTGTTCAGATGACCTGCAAAGCATTGCCATAGGTTGTGCTGTGGTCATTCAGTCACCGGGCAGAGCCCAGGGCCAGAGGGCATGTGCTCCATGATGGATGGCCATAGTCCATGTACAGGAGGTTGGCTGATAACAGTTACTGCAGTAGATCCCTCTGCACCTAGAGTCTGGCCACAAACAGAGCATGCCATCAGTGGGAATAGGCATGCACACAAATGCACTGCCAGTGACTGTTGCTCTTTAGAGATTGCACCTATTCTTTTGGCTGGAGGAATGAAGTGATCTTTTAATGCTTCCAAATGTAAAACACTTAGGCTGAATGTTTGAATTTCCTCCCATGTTGAGCATCACCACATCCTAACAAATAAGCAGAGCCTAAGCTGAAATCAAGATTACTGGGAGAAATATTAATAACCTCAGATACGCAGATGATACCACCCTTATGACAGAAAGTGAAGAAGAACTAAACAGCCTCTTGATGAAAGTAAAAGAAGAGAGTGAAAAAGTTGGCTTAAAACTCAACATTCAGAAAACTAAGATCATGGCATCCGGTCCCATCACTTCATGGCAAATAGATGGGGGAACAGTGGAAACAGTAGCTGCCTTTATTTTTCTGGGCTCCAAAATCACTGCAGATGGTGATTGCAGCCATAAAATCAAAAGACACTTGCCCCTTGGAAGAAAAGCTATGGCCAACCTAGACAGCATATTAAAACACAGAGACATTACTTTGCCAACAAAGGTCTGTCTAGTCAAGGTTATCATTTTTCCAGTATTCATGTATGGATGGGAGAGTTGGACTATAAAGAAAGCTGAGTGCAGAAGAGTTGATGCTTTTGAACTATGGTGTTGGAGAAGATTGTTGAGAATCCCTTGGACTTCAAGGAGATCCAACCAGTCCATCCTAAAGGAGATCAGCCCTGGGATTTCATTGGAGGGACTGATGTTGAAGCTGAAACTCCAATACTTTGGCCACCTGATGCGAAGAGTTGACTCATTTGAAAAGACCCTGACGCTGGGAAAGATTGAGGGCAGGAGGAGAAGGGGACGACAGAGGATGAGATGGTTGGATGGCATCACCGACACAATGAACATGGGTTTGGGTGAACTCCGGGAGTTGGTGATGGACAGAGAGGCCTGGCGTACTGCGTTTCATGGAGTCGCAAAGAGTCGGACACGGCTGAGCGACTGAACTGAACTGATTGCTAAATAACTAAGACTTGAGTGTACTGTCTTTTTTCAAAAAAAATCTTGACTTTATTTGAAATGATGTTACATGGAGAAGCCTGTAAAATGGGCAGAGTTTAAGAGAGAGGACCACAAGTCATATAGATGAAATCAGATCTATGTCTATATCTGTATCTGTATTTATGTATCTAGAATGTCCACCTCTCAAAGCGGGCAAACTGCACAAACATTTAGATTCGGCGAGGTCAAAAAATAAAGTATGAGAAGCACTTTTAGGTCAGGACCACTAGATTAAGCAACAAATCAGCATATTCAAAAATTAAATTAAAAAGAAAACTATTATAAAAGTCACATACTTTTAACTCTATATCTTGTGGTAAAGGCAAATAATTCAGGCACAAATCAAGATTAAAAAAAAAGGTAGTATTAGGAGACCAATGCCTCATTGATGTTCTTCTATATTATCTCCTTTGCTGCTGACAGACTAACAAATTGTGTAGGTCTTTGGAGACAGCTTGGCCACCCTTACAGGTAGAATATTTTCTTTCCAGATGCAAAGATAATATTGCATGGTTTGTAAAGATTGTAAGAGAATGTGTAAAGCTTGGTATTGAAAACAGATAAAATGGCAAAATGATGAAATGGAACCAGCTATTATGAAATGTCCATTTCTGGCTCAGATGCATTCCTCTCCCCTTTTCATCTTCAAAATTGTCCCCTTTTGTCCCACTTTCTGTTGATTTCATGCAGCAGACTTAGAGATCAATAGATAATGCTTTATAAAACATTCCTTTCTTCTGTGAGCATGAAATGGGGGTACTAAGGGAACTGGACCAATTGGGAGGTCAAACTAGGTGAGAATTGGATCCAGCAAGGTGATTTGACTCTTTAAAATGTGTTGTTCAAGGGGAGTTTACAAGGTTAATTACTGGGACATTAAACAAAGGTAATTTAGGAGGAGGAATTTGTTATATTACGCTTGTGATATATTGTAAAATGGGTCAAGTAACCAAGTAACTGCTTGTTACCTGGTGAACTACTGAAGCTTAGAAATCAAATATTTTTGGATGACAATCTTTATCAAACAGTGTTCAGATTTTATAAGGAAAGGCAGAATACTAATGATTGATATAAAACACCATTTTTAAAAAGAAATTATGTTTGAAATAAAAAAAAAAAATAAGCTTTGGAAAGTTTGAGTTTCAAGGAAAAGAGTCACTCAGGAAACTTCCAGGAATGGGAGGGAAGGAGTGGTTATTATAGAACCTTTGGAAATAAGCTGGTGGGGGTTTCATGCATGTAGTAAGAACCTTCAGGGTCCCAGTAAATCTTCACAACCAGTTCTCACTGGAAAAATAGGAACACAGAGAGCCAGAAAGCTTGTCGGCTAAGAAACCCCTTGGAAGTTGATCTACTGCCATGAGTGTGTGCCTGCTAAGTTGCTTCAGTTGTGTCTGACTCTCTCTGACCCTATGGACCATGGGCTCCTCTGTCCAGGGGATTCTCCAGGCAAGAATACTGGAGTGGGTTGCCATGCCCTCAAGCCAGAGATTGAACCTGCATCTAAGTCTCCTGCATTGGGAGGTGGGTTCATTACCACTATTACCACATGGGAAGCCCCAAACTACTACCCGAGAATATTAAAAAAAAAACAACAACTAACTAACCCTGAAACCAGCCTATCAACTTCTTATAGGTTATTTTTACATTTGAATTCTTTCCTGTCACAGTTTGTTTTCGAGGTAAGATAAGGGTATGTGTGCTAAGTTGCTTCAGTTATGTCCGACTCCTTGTGACCCCATGGACTGTAGCCTGCCAGGTTCCTCTCCTCTGTCCATGGGATTCTCCAGGCAAGAATGCTAGAGTGGGTTGCCGTTCCTTTCTCCAGGGGATCTTCCCGACCCAGGGATTGAACCTGGGTCTTATATTTCCTCTATTGCCAGGCAGGTTCTTTCCCTGGCGGCTCGGATGGTAAAGCATCCGCCTACAATGCGGGAGACCCGGGTTCAATCCCTGGGTCGGGAAGATCCCCTGGAGGAGGAAATGGCAACCCAGTCCAGTATTCTTGCCTGGAAAATCCCATGGACGGAGGAGCCTGGTAGGCTACTTCATTTCACTCTTTACCACTAATGCCACCTGGCAAGCCCAAGATAAGGCTAAATCTCTAATGTTTTAAGGACTGCAATTTGTACATTATTGAAGCTATCAGTTAACAGGTACAAGTTTAGTTACCTAAGGACAGGCACATTCATTGCGTAACAAATCTTTACATACATTTACTATGTGTCAGACATTGCCCTGCGTTCTGGACATGTAGCCTGTGTATTTTGGGTGGGGGACTTTGAGTAGAGCTAAATAGATTACAAAATGTACTTCTATTAGTTCTTGACTTCCATTATCTCTTCCTCTGGCCATTTTCTGGGGCTTAATTTATTAATTGGAAGGTGAAAGCAGTCAAAGGAAAGTTTCTTTAGTTTCTACACTTTGTTTTTCTTCCTCCCACTTTCAGTGTTGCTGTGAAGTATTGCTGTTGAGCATCTTGAGCCAGGCTTCTCTGCTACCAAGCACCATGTTGTATCTTTTTATTCTTCACTGGTATCACTTTAAAATCATGGGCATCCTCCTAAACTCCTAATGGGTCTTCTTTTTCTGACCTTAAATAAAACCTGATATAATTTGTTGAACTATGATCCCATTAACTTAAAATTTTACTTTTACGAGAGGTCAAGGTGTTATAGTCACCACTTTTCTCAATCTTAGAAATAGATGAGGTCAGCTTCATTCTCTGCCCTCAGAGGTACATAGTAGTCAAAGCAGTATGAAGTTTGATTTTTAAACCACTTATAATAGACAACTAGTTTAACTTGAGTATTCATTAAATTGATGGTCATCTAGTTGATCATAAGTATTTCTGAGTAGTTCAAAGTTCAGTGCTAGGAGAGATGGAGGCCAAAATAACTGGAGCTTTCTATATGTCTCATATACTATGCCAGGCACTGGAGGAATAAAGATGAATTTCATCAGAATTCTAAAACAGTAAATTCTCAAAAGCTTTGGATATATTTTTGATATCAAATAGGTTTGAAGACTCATGCGTGGATAGGAATTTGGCTTTCCAGGTTTATTATGTTATTAAAACTCTTTCTAGTGAGGTATGGGAATTTGTGGAAAACAGACTGTAGAATAAACACAGGGGCTTGATGAAGAATGAGATGGAAGGATAAGTCAAATGAGGAAGACTGTATATTTCTTGCGAGAATCATTCCCTCCCATCAGACTCTGATATTTAAAACAAAAAGCAAACTATTGAAATGAACATTGGAAACTCCTATAATTTGTAGAAACCCTAGCATGATGCTCAATGGAAGCTAACAAGAGAAAAAATATGTTAGGCAACCGAATTATTTTTACAGGTTAATAAGGTTGCCAGAAAGCAACAGAGAAAGTACTTTCAAGAGGGGAATTATTTAACATAATGACATTTCTTTTCATCCAAACCAAATTAATTTCTGAAAGTACATTAGAATACTCTCACCCCACCCCCTTTTTACAAATGTTCAAGCTAAATTGTGTTAAATCTACAAAAACACTGAAGAGCCCCCCTGCCTATCTTCAGGAGCCTTTAAAATGAAAATGTGTGGGGATGAGAGTAGAAAGAGCAATGACACAAACCAAGAGAGCTAGAAAGTCAATCCGTATCAAGGAGCAAGCATAAGGTCTGCACTGTCAGTAATCAGCATTCATACTGGGAAAGAAATTACATATTCATATACTGTGTGTTCTTTTATTAGGTGGCTCATTTTTTAGCAGTGACATGCCTGTGGACAGAAATGTAATTCTTCAGAGAGATTTAAAAGGTTGGGACTACATGCAATTCACCACATTAATCATGTGTTAGATCAAATAAACACCCATTGTGGGCTTTTTGTATTCATAAAGAGTTCAGAAGCAGTAACATGTTCTGTTTCAAAATTGTGAAAAAATAAAATCTGAGCTGAAAAATAAGGGGAGAAATGAAAGACCTGGAGAATCAAGGAATGTTTCTTATTTCCAAAATCCATCTTCTCTTCCTATAATCAAGGTGAAACTTCAGACTAATCTTAGAGTCATCTAGTCATCTATCTGACTGATATGAGCACTTTGTTATTAATTCATGTATGAGATAGGATAAATCAAAATGTGCAACAATCATGGGAAATAATTGTAGGGATTTGCTGCTGTTTAATCAGTATTTGAATGCCATTTTTATGCCAGCTCAATTCTTGCTTGTGTGTGTTGTATAATGCCTGGTAGTAGGAGAGAGGGGGAGAAAACCTTTGCTTCTGATCATATAATACATTCCAATGGAAGTTATGGTGCACCAAGAGTGTACAGTGTGAGGCTAATCATCTTTAAATGCTGTGATGTGTTTTCAGAGGATTAGAATATATAAGGATATAGAACTCCTTATAGTTTATCCTTTAAAAGATACCAACATTGGAAATGGATTTTAAAGCACTGTTCATGAATCCATGTCGTGGAATTGTCTAAAATAACACGATGTGAAGCACAAATTGCATTCATACATGAAAATGAAATCCGAATGCATTCTGCTAATGGAAGGCAAAAGTCAATTGTCATTTAGGTCACTGTGTGATGGTAAGAAATCATTTTAATGAAGCTAGTCCTGTTCAAAACAGTTTGGATCTCAGCATATAAAAGAATATGAGTTCCTAAACAGGATTTCACTGGAGGCAAATACTATCAAGCGAGCAACTCAAGTGTACAGTAAAAGCTCCCACTAGCAAAAGGTTGAATAAGCTTGAATCAACAAAATAGATGGCTTTAAGTATTTTATTTTTCACATTTTTGATGACTTTCAAAGTAGTACCCTGCTGCCTGCACTGTGTGAACTTCAGGGACAGAATTATGCTCATTATAGCCCTTAAAATAGTTAAAGACTATGTTTCATTTAATTAAAATTATACCCAAAGATAAACAATGGAGACTGTTTTCTCTTCACTAGAGAAAACAAAGGCCAAAGTGTATTAATAATGTCATTACTCTTCAAGGCTCTCCTCCCTCCCCCTCCGTCTTTCCCCAATCAAAATTCCTTCATAATTTCCAATTCTACTTTTCCCCTCTCCTCCCTCAAAATTGGCAACCAGACTATTAAAATGAAATCCTCAGCAAGGCTTCCAGTTAAAGGTGCTCTTTGTGGGAGATTTAATGGAAATAGGGACTGCAGGTTCCTACATTTACAATCTTTTTCAAAAGACAGCAAATTTTGGCAAGAAGCTAAGAAAGTACAGTCCCTAGTTCAATCTGCATTTATTCAAGGCAGTGCTGTATGCCCTTGGGCAATCAAAGAGTTCCGGAATGTGTGCCAAGTGTCATGTCATCGGGCTTGCCGCTGCCATCGTCTTCTCTCACCCAGGAAGGCTGCAGGGGAAGATGATGACTCTAGGGAAATCAAGTCAAGTTTATTCAGCGTTCGGTCTCAGGCTATTGGGTAAGAAGATAATAGGAGTTTGAGATGCAAAGACTCTTCATACCTCTTCTCTCCCTTCTCTCCACTGAGTAGAGAGAGGCAGCCGAATCAGTGCAGTCAGGTTTATTAACACGTGAAGATAAAGAGGAAGAAAATATGTCCACAATAAGCCTGTGAAACAAAACTTTGCAATTCTTTCTTATTACACACATTTTTGTTTTTGTTTAGGAATACAGAAGAAAAAAGAAAAAAGTATCCAAACTATAGAACATTGCTGTATGCATGCAAAATATTTGCTGGGGATCCTGCCCCCTAGTGCTTCTGTGGCATTTTGAAGTTAAAAATATATACTTTAGTAGACAAGTAAGAGAACTATGAGCCAAAGAGACAATTGACAGGCAGTATAATGGAGCCATTTGGACAGTGTGTCATGATTTTGTATTAAGAGCTGTCTGCCCTTGGCAAATTATTTCCTCTAAGTTTCAGTTTCCTCATCTGTAAAATGGAGATATTAAAATTAATGACATTTAGTTGGATGGAGTGAAATGAGGTATCTGAAGAGCTTGGAATATTGTCTGGAACAAATTAAATATTGGTTATTAGTAGTGCTAAATATTACAATAAAAATCTAAATGATTATACTTTAACTTTCATCTAGGTGTTTTGTGGGAGCTATCCACTATTTTGCAATAAAACTTGTACAGTTCTTTCTTCTGTCTGTCTTTCTCTATAGAAGGATATTTTCTGTTGCCCAGGAATTTGCATTAGGGTTCATGGATGAAAATTACAGGTATTAAATATTCCATGTTAAAAAAAAGACCCACTACACTGGGGGCCAGGCTTATGTCTACAGGACTTAATAAAGGGTATAGAATTACCATGAGCTACCATCCAGTCATCCCTTTCTCTGCCCAGGTGAAAAGATTGGAGGGGGAGAAAGAGTCTTCATGGTCCACCTTGGAACAATGTTTGCAGTGCGGGAACAGGATGAGGTGCTTACCTCTGGCCAAAGCCACGTGAAGGGAGTCTTCAAGGTGACGGCTCACAGTCTGAGGATACCTACATTAAGGAACTTGGCAGAATTCACCTAGGCCCTTTGCGGAAATTTGGTGTGTGTGTGCTCACTCAGCCGTGTCTAACTCTGCGACTCCATGGACTGTAGCCCACCAGACTCCTCCATGCATGGAATTTTCTAGGCAAGAGTACTGGGGTAGGTTGCCATTTCCTTCTCCAAGGGATCTTCCTGACCCAGGGATTAAACCCAAGTCTCCCGCATTGCTGGCAGACATTTTACTGTCTGAGCCACCAGGGAATCCCAAAGAAGGTATATATGTGTCCACAAGTAAGCCAGTGCCTGGATGCCTACCACATTGAGGTATTGTCTAAGGGGAGCTGTGACAGTAGGGAAAAAACCTACAAACTGGGGGAATTCAGTGAGGGAGCCCTTGTCTTTTACATTCATCCTTTCTCTTTGCCTACAGCCATGTGTGCGATTAGACATAGGAGAGGGAGGAGGAATTTTAGAAGTGACTTCCCTTTGTCCTCTGAGGCATGCTGAGTTACAGGAGTGAGAGAGCAGACATTTCTGTTCCACTTTAGCTACCTTACATCAGGTGTCTGATTTGCATGAGGGGATGGTGAGGGTTGAAAGTTTTGAATTGGACTCAGTACATAGTCAGTACCCAGAAGATGTTTGCTTTTATTTGTTAAGAATAACTGTGTGCCTACATTGCCTTTGTGTTAGTTATATCAACTCTCAGCTCTGTGTCACAATTTCGTTTGCAGGAACTTTCAGTAATCCAGCATTCCACAGGAAATCATGTTGGTGTACCATATTGAGAACATGATTATGATACGACATGGAGAGCAGGTACCTTGAAATGAGGCGTAATTGCTGCAAGGTGGTAAATAAAGCTCTCAAAGTATAGTGGTCTACGCTTTCAGTGAAATTTCTGAAGCTCGGGTGGTCTGTGAAATATCTGGAAATGTCTTCAAATTAAAAAGACAAGTTGTTGGATTTTTCTTCTCCATCAATTAAGTAGAGACGATGCTTAAAGGGCTTCTTTGCATTTTGAGATCAATATACGCCACATATGACTCGTTTACAAAAGCTGCTAGGTTTTTGTGGTGTTTAGAGTAAAAGTTGCTTTTTTAGCTTATCTAAACTGTCGTATAAACAATCTTTCAACTCTTACTAGTTGGTGGATCCAGTCAGTCAGTGATGGTCAAAGTGTCTGAAACAAATTAAAATTTTCATTGGAGTCTGTGGTAGATAGGGAAATCAGAGTGAAAATACCCAACAAGACTTTGGAGCAAAGTTGTATTCATTTTAGTAACTAATAATTCTTTCTTTGAAAAACAGATCTTGCCTGATTTATGGACCCTGATAGAGACTAACTTGTATTTTTCCCACTAAATCCGTGACCAGTATCTGGAGTTATTTCTCCAGTAGCCAGAATACTCAGATCTAGACACAAGGAGGAAAAGAGGGAGGGGTTATATCACTTTATCATGTCTAATTGGTGCACTTAAAAAAAAAAAATCTTAGTTGTCCCTGTGACTCTGGACTCAGTTGGTTTAGAGATGTTTTACCCACATAGGATATCTTTCCACTTGAGGGTCCTCCTATGGTTTCAGTAATTTGGAAGCTAAGACATTAGTCACTGGTGATGAATAGACAGAAAGGGGGCACGGTGTTCAGCATGATTGATTCTCATCGTCCAGGTTGAAGCCGCCCAATGGGAATAAGGGAAGAATGGAGAGATCCTGTACTTCTCCTTATGATTTCTCTCATTATTGTCATTTAAAGTCTGCTACTTAAATAATCCCAACAGTCTGAAGTGCCAGTTGTAGGTAAAGCAAAGGCAGAATGTGGAGTGAGAAAGAAAAGCTATAGAAACAATCTATTGCCTTAAGACCATATGCAGGAACTTCTCTCTTATCTTCCTTGCTGTGACTAGGATTTAAAATTGTAGGTATGGTGGATTATATTACTGTTCCCTACTACTTACTACTTTTCTCTAAGGAGATAAAATGTATTTTTCCATGCTACTAACTTCAGACTTAACTGTTTAATATCTCTAGCAAGGAAAAAGTGAGCAGAAATGATGTGAATAGTTAGTAGTAGAAATTTAAGTGGGTGAATAGTTCTCTGTACACTCTTTTTCTTTTATCATTAGATCAGCACACCTATAGTGAGACCTACAAACATGGGTTTCAAAGTACAGACGGTGGGGAGAGAGTTGTAGCTAACTCACAATAGATAAGTAGTGCAAGTAAGAAATATTATTGGAACCACTGAGGTTTGGGGGTTGTCTATTAATGTAGTATAGCCTAGTTTATTCTGGCATATGTAGCATATTTTTCTTCAGCAAAATTTCCTATGATTCTCACTTCTTTTCTCCCAATCTTCTTTAAACAGTGTGTTGATAGTAGTTAACTATACAGTCACGCTCATGGACTATATTAATTGATAATGAGACCAAATAAACCAAGATGAGGAGTGGAAATTACCCAGTGATTCTGGACCTCACACTGGATCCAGTAATTGATAATTTTAATTGGATAGCTGATGAGTATATTTTTGGGTTGTATGACAGTTTTAGTATATTTGTGGGAAAAAATTTAGGAAGTGGGTATATAAGTATGGAAAGGAGACTGTCTATTGGTGTTTGGCAACCGCCAGATAGATGGTGGTAGACATTTGCCATTTTTCCAGTTGTCCACAATTGAAATCATGTCCCATGGTTGTGATTTCCATGAACATAGTTGACAGGTAGACTCAGTCTCCCACCAAAGAAGCTGAAAATGCCAGTAATAGCTCTCTTGGCCTCTCTCAAACCTGGGACTTAGTCCTAGCAATGACCTAATCTCCACCTATTAAATGCATAGTGCCAGACTTTTTTTTTTTTTCCCACTCAGAGTAGGGATTTGAATAACTGGAATTTGAACTCAGGTTTTTGTAATTCCAAAACCATGTTGACCTTTTAACTAAAGAGTGTCACTAACAAATGGGAGTTATGTGGCACTACCATCTATTGGCTTTAAAATCTCGGGCAAGTCACTTAACTTACCTGAACCTCAGTTCTTTGTCTGGAAATTGAGGATAATGAAAGTGTACCTTCATAGAGCCCTTGTGAGGAATAAATGCAAGAATGTGTACAAAATACATTAAACTCGACAATGTATAAAATAGGACCTAAGTAATTGGAGAAGGCAATGGCACCCCACTCCAGTACTCTTGCCTGGAAAATCCCGTGGGCGGAGGAGCCTGGTGGGCTGCAGTCCATGGGGTAGCAGAGTTCAACATGACTGAGCGACTTCAATTTCACTTTCATGCATTGAAGAAGGAAATGGCAACCCACTCCAGTGTTCTTGCCTGGAGAATCCCAGGGACGGGGGAACCTGGTGGGCTGCCGTCTATGGGGTCACACAGAGTCGGACACAACTGAAGTGACTTGGCAGAATTGGAAGCATAGTCATGCAGAGAGGCAGGGGTTGCGGGGAATGCTCTTGAGCGTACTGGTGGCGAGAGCAAACCTGAGTCCCAGGACATCCATGGCAGTGAGGTCACCCTTAGCATCTAGACTCCATTGTTGTCTCTAGAGTGACTGTTTCCTCACTGGGTGAGTTCTCTGATGTGATGAAACACTGCCCATCTGGAAAATTCCACTGTGGTTCTCTGGCCCTCTCACTGTTTCTGTGAAATGCCCAATAGTCTTTTAGTAAATTCCTTATCTACTGCATCTGCCAAGCCTGGTTTTGTTGCTTAGAACTAAGAACTCTGTCTATTTTAATAGGTCTTGCTTTATTCCTGGAAGGAAAAAAATGCATGAATTATAGAAATGAGGCAAATCTGATTGAATCCCATTGTGTCATTTACTAGCCTAAGTAACTTGTTCAGATTTCTTGAGCTCTTTGAGTTCTAGCTTCCTTTCCTTAAATGGAGATAATAATATAGGATAATAATATATCCTACCTTATAGGATAATCATGAAAATAAAAGATAATATATATGAAAAACTCCTAATACTTACTGAACCTCACCTCTAGAAAGCATGCAAGATAGGTTAAATTTCCTTCTCTAAAACTGGTATGACTATCTTCCTCTCTTTCGCGATAGGATTTGGGCTGTAGAAATATTATGCAAATAACAATTGGCCCTGATATTGGGGAGAAGTATGCCTTTGACAGGACATAGAAAATAATTGGAAAAGGGAATTTCTCTAGCTCTGGGCTGATGTTAACTGAGTAGAAGGAATAGGGATAACACAGAATGAAGCGTGTTACATTTTTGATTGCCTTTTGGCTGCATTCAGTGGTAACTGAGTCTGCATTATTTGTAATTTTCTGCATTATTTGTGTTGAGCCTATTAGGCAACTACATCGTTAGTACCATATTCACAAATGTTATCATGCAGTTACAGCCAACAGACACTTAATAGGAAAATCTACTTTGAGGGTGTTTCTTTCTATCCACATAGGTGTTTTCTTTCTTTCTTCCCTATTTCCTTCTTTCATCTTGCTGGTCACGCACACACACACACACACACATACCCCATAAAGCATATTGTATATGCTAAGCTCTCCTATTTGTGATGAAGGATCTAGCTACTAAGTGTACCCAGGAAAATGATTCAGTGAAGCCACATTAACTCACTTACTTTGGACATTAGAAATATTGTATTTGCTGCTTTATTGCTATTTTTAAAAGCATTTCTTTACAGCAGCATTTTTTTTTAACTTTAGTGTGCATACAAATGTCAAGGAGATGACTTAACATGTAGATTCCACTGCCCACTCAAATGAGGTAGGTATTATTATTGCTTTGCCTCCACAATGTGGAAACCAGGCACAAAAAGGTTAAATGATTTGGCTCTAGTCATCAGTGGTGTCAGAATTCAATCCTGGACATTTCTTAACCTGATTCCATAATGCATAGAGCAACAAAGCAGAGTATCATGCATTCTGTCAGGCAACTAAGGACAAGTTTAGCTTTAGTACTGTTTTCTTAGAATGTTATTTTTTCGAAATCATTTAGGCTTTTACCAGTTTTCAATAGGGATAACAATTCACATTCCCTCATTTCTATTTCTTCTATCACTATACCTTTTCCTAGGGGCTTCCCAGGTACCACTAATGGTAAAGAACCCTCCTGCAAATGTAGGAGACATAAGAGATGTGGGTTAGATCCCTGAGTCAGAAAGATCCCCTGGAGGAGGGCGTGGCAATCAACTTCAGTATTCCTACTTGGAGAATCCAATGGATAGAGGAGCCTGGCAGGCTGCAGTTCATAAAGTCTCATAGAGTCGGACATGACTGAAGCAATTTAGCATGCACGCATACCTTTTTCTAATTGAATGAAAATAGATATCAAAATGACTGTACACCAAGTCAAACACTTAAAAGAGTAATCACTTAAAAGCATGTGCTTGTTTTTTCCAGATCTCTCAATCCCTTTCCATGAATTTAAGATTTAAGATTGAGAAATAGATCCTTTCAAATTGTTAGGGGATTATCATCTTGGGAAATTAATCCATGGTAAAAATGAGTTTACAATACTTGAACTTTCTTAAACCTTCATTTAGAGAAAAATTTTGACTCTTCTCCTCTCTACTGTATTTTCAATTTTTCATTACCATTTGTTGAATGCTTTGTACACAATTACTTTCTATACACTATTCTCTATACTATCCTAAAGGACAGCAGTCAATAGATCACATCCTATATTATAGATGAATAAAAAGATGTTTAGAGACTAATTTCTCTAATATCATACAAGTAATAATTAGTGGGGCTAATTTATTGTTATCGACTCCAATTCCATCTCACTTTACAATCTGTGTGCCCTTAATGACTGACAGGGCCTGTCTACATAACAGAGTCATAGGTTTTTATCTTCTTGGAACAAGCCAGTAGTAAATTCAGCAACAGCAACCACAACGCAAAGCTAAACAAACAGATTTTACATCCTCCAGCATGTTATGAAATCGCTGAAAAGCACAGAGAGTTAAACTGCAGTGGAACAGGAAGCTTGAGATCTCTTTATGACACCGTAACTGTTCTCATGTCAATGACAAAATGGCAGAAGAGCCAAACACAGGTGCCAGGAATCCCAGCACAGCACTCTGTTTGTGCAACCTTTATTAAATGGAGCCGTTGGCTACCACCTGTGGTTTTGTAGTTGTGTCTCCCACTGAGCATACATTTGATCTTCCGATTAATTAGGTGCACCTTGGCTAGAAGCCCACGATCAAGCATACATATTTCAAAGCTTAAACTGGATTCCTCCTAAGATGAAAGCAGAATGTTTCAAAGTGCAGCATAAATCCTCATGTCATCTTCTGGGAAAAATTAATGACATTAATAATATTAATTTATTGATAAAATAAAAAGCATTATAAAAGAATGATACACTTTAATTTTTGCTTCTAATTTTTATTTTTATGATGTGTTTTCTTTTTTTTTAAATTGAAGTAAAGCAGCAGTGATCTTTTTGAGGAGTTTGAGGAGATTTGTAATAAGAACAGACTAAATCCATCTCTTTGGCATTCAGATGAAAAACTGGGCTCCCAAATATATTGTCTTTAAAATGTTTGAAAGTCTGCTTACATTTTTTTTTTCTGAGATGGAGACATTGCATTGCCTTTAGTTTTTCTTAAAACGATCCAATATTCTATGGGACAAGTAACATTTCCCTATTTAATTGCTATTTTATCCAAGAGCTATATCACCAAGCTCCTTCCTTTTAAAGAGGCTCCAACTGTCTGAGTTGCCTGTTTATTCCCCTTCTCTTTGACTTTCTTCCAACCATGTGTCTTTCATCTCTGCAGTGAGCAACGAATAACCAGCCAAGACTGTCTCCCCCACCTTACCCCCTTTCTCTGTACTAAAGTAGTCTCGGTGTGTTGTGCTTCCTTTCTCCACAGTGGCTAGAGTCCTGCCAGTGTGTGAGACACCAACAACTCATTTTCAGTTTTCAGTCATGTAATTAACAGCAAAGATGAACTGATAGAACAAGGATCCATTTGCACAGCCTTGGTGGCTCTCTTTGTGTGTTATCTAGGATGAATTATCTATATTTTCATTTTCCTGCTCATCTGCTTGCCTTCCTAGGTGTCCTGATAAATGTAGAATAGCAACTAGACATTTACTCATCAGTGCTGCAGTGTAGATCATTCTTCATTTAAACTAGTTTGTGCAAGTCTGCAACATCCAATGGGGGCTAGCAAAAAAAGATCCATGAAGAATATAACTGGAATTGTCCACTTTATTCCTCTTTATAAATTATAAATAATTAACAATGCTACAACTGTATTAATTAAAATATAATAAATTATATAATCAATATATAGCAAACTCTGGGGATAGTAGAGGACAGTAGAAGCTGGCATGGGGCTGCAGAATCAAACGTGACTTAGGGATTAAACAACAACCACAACAATATTATTATTTTATCTCTTATTTATTGTCTTTAATAAACCTTCTAGACTTTTTCCTTTAAAGTTTTTGTTATTATATTATTAAAAACTTACTAATGTAAATGCATTCTTGTTATAACAAGTAAAAATATAGTGTTTGTAAAGAGAAAGCTAGTAATTTCCTCTGTTTCTCATCTCTTTAAATAGAATTTCAATGCTAAGAGCCAAGGGTGTATGTTTGTATCTCCATTTCTATGGATACGTATGTATCCCTGTGTGTATGTATATATGTGTACATGCTGTTGCTGCTAAGTCACTTCAGTCGTGACCAATTCTTTGTGACCCCATAGACGGCAGCCCACGAGGCTCTGCCATCCCTGGGATTCTCCAGACAAGAACACTGGAGTGGGTTGCCATTTCCTTCTCCAAATATGTGTACATATATAAACACACAAAAAAATCCATGTATATATAGATACAAATATATATATGTATGAATACTCCTGTGGTACTATTGTTACAAAACTGAAATAATATGTGTTCTTTACAGTTATTTTTTGTTTAAAACTATATCCATTCAAAACTAGTCATTGCATAGCTCTATGTGCCAAGCAAGGTCCTAGGCACTGGGAATGTGACGGATTCCAGGCAAGATGAATAACCTACTGGCCTTCTAAAAACTTCCATGGGAGTTATGGATACTTCTCAGGTCAATAGAAATAGAATCAAATGATTTAACAAATGGCTTCATAATCTTGTAAATTTCCTTTCCTACTGGTTAGCTTTTATATATTTTTCACTTTCATTGTTATTGCCAACAGTGCTATTTTAAACATCCATGTATAGCTAGTCTTATGCACCGTTGTTCTGGTCTTGACATGAGAAAAACCACTGATAAAAATTTCTGATGGACTAGCCTTTTCACACATCTTAGTCAAAACTTCATGCTTTTTTTGGTCTTATATTTTGCCCATTTAGTTTCATAGTTTAAAGCTTAAAGTGAAGTTGCTCAGTCGTGTCCAACTCTTTGCGACTCCATGGGCTGTAGCCCACCAGGCTCCTCCATCTATGGTATTTTCAGGCAAGAATACTGGAGTGTGTTGCCATTTCCTTCTCCAGGGGATCTTCCAGACCCAGGAATTGAACCTGGGTCTCCCACATTGCAGGCAGACACTTTACCATCTGAGCCACCGGGGAAGCCCCTTTTAGTTTCATAGCCATCAGTAAATAGTCTTCTTAATGATAGCCCTTACACTGTTGCTAAATCTCCCAAACCTTAAAAGAAATAAATCCCTTTCCTTCTAGCAGTATACTTCCTTCTTTTTTCCCCTCCCTTGGGGATCTTTCTAAACACATTATGAGTGTTGGATGGTTGTGGACGCAATTGCTTATTAAAGTTTTTATTCTACTATTTGAAATCTCTTTGTGCTGTAGTAGGGAAAACTACTGTAGGAATCTATACATAAAGTGTTGGTTTTGTGTCTTTGTTCTTTTAAATCAATATTATAATCAATTCTGTTATCTTTTGAACTTTCTCTAACCCAGTTCTATCCTACTGGCAGTCAGCTGGTTAAAAGTCAGTGCTTTTTCAGTGGGAGTACTCACTGGTTCCGCAATTCAGCACTTTTAATTTTTTCTCTAGAGAGATGGTGACAAGAATACTCAAATAATTAAATTGCCTATCCCAATTGTCTTATATGATGGCAACAGCAAGTTCACAAGGAGAAGATGGGCTGACACTTAATTCTCCCATCAAAAATATATTAAGTATGCTTTATATTTCTATGAAAATAAATATTGAGGTCTAAAAAACAGTAAATTCTTTTTTCTTTTCTGACTCTCTTTCTTTTCCTCCTCTCCCTCTCCTTCCAATCTTTGTTTCTTTCGTGAACTGTGCTCTTCACTGATATAAGATTTGTTCTGCAATTTCAATAGAAAAGTTGAGAAAGAAAGTACAGAATTAGAGAAGTAGTAGGTTGTACACATACAATTTAAAAAAAACAGGTGTTCATTTCATTTTCAAAGAAAAGAACCAACAATGGTAAATACATTATTTCATATCTAGTCTCAATAGAGTTACGTAGAAAGAGAAAGGTTCTACACTATTTTCTCTTTATGTGCTACTTGGAAGAATACTTTTTACTTTACTGGCAAATTCTTATGGTTGCCATTGACAAACTCCTCTAGTTGTTCCTAACTCCCTTAGTATATATTTTCCATAGACATTGTTTTTTAGACTACTTTTCTCTCATATTTTAATTGCCTTTTAAATTTACTCCTGTGGGGAAATTTTTTAAACAAGGAAATCTATTTATATTTCAAACACAATTTGCTCTATGATTTGTTCTCTTTCTTAACTTTGTGAGTAGAGGGACACAGGTAGGATACAGAAGCAGAGACATTACTTTGCTGACAAAGGTCCATCTAGTCAAGGCTATGGTTTTTCCAGTAGCCATTTATGGATGTGAGGAGTTGGATCACAAAGAAAGCTGAGCCCTGAAGAATTGATGCTTTTGAACTGTGGTATTGGAGAAGACTCTTCAGAGTCCTTTGGACTGTAAGGAGATCCAACCAGTCCATTCTAAAGGAGATCAGTCCTGGAGATCAGTTCATGGGGTTGCAGAGTCAGACATGACTGAACAACTGAACTGACTGACTGAGGATAGCATCTATAAACAAAAGGAATTCTTTATCCTACTTTATTAATTGAGTCAGAAAACTTGGATCTTTATTTCTGGCTCTGCCTGTTACTTGCTTTTCCTCTTTTTAAGAAGTTATTGATAATAATAATGTTTGGTCTGTACATCTCACATGTCTATACTGGAAAGACCCTGATGCTGGGAGGGATTGGGGGCAGGAGGAGAAGGGGACGACAGAGGATGAGATGGCTGGATGGCATCACTGACTCGATGGACATGGGTTTGAGAAAACTCTGGGTGTTGGTGATGGACAGAGAGGCCTGGCGTGTTGCGATTCATGGGGTCGCAAAGAGTTGAACACGACTGAGCGACTGAAATGAACTGAACTGAACCTGGGATATTGAATAGAAAGGAAAGAACTTTAAAAGTTGTAATAAGATACTAATAAAGTCTTACATGCAGTATTGCTTTCTGGAATTGTATTATTTATTGCTTATTTATTCATTCAAGTGAATTCAGCACCTGGACTGTGCTGGGCATTGTACTACATGTTGTGGATACAATGATAAATAATATAAATTCTTATCTTAAGACAACATATACATCATTGGGCTTCCTTGATAGCTCAGTTGGTAAGGAATCCACCTGCAGTGCAGGAGACCTGGGTTCGATCCCTGGGTTGGGAAGATCCCCTGGAGAAGGGAAAGGCTACCCACTCCAGTATTCTGGCCTAGAGAATTCCATGGACTGTGTAGGCCATGGGGTCACAAAGAGTCAGACACAACCGAGTGACTTTCAATTTTCACTTTCATTGTACCTCATTAGGATTTGCTGAATCATAAACATAATTATTATAAGAATTTTCCTCATCTGATTTTGTGAGTGCCCCTAAATTTTAATAGTTTCCTAATTGTTCCTAAAGAATCTGCTTGCAGTGCAGGAGACCCTGGTTCACCTGGTCAGGGAGATTCTTCTGGAGAAGGAAATGGCAACCCACTCCAGTATTCTTGCCTGGAAAATCCTATGGACAGAGGAGCCTGGCGGGCTGGGTCACAAAAGTCAGACATGACTTAGCGACTAAACCACCACCTAATTGTTCAAGTCCATTTTCTTATTTCATTGGTGAGAGGAGAGTTGAGGTTGCTTAATTTAAATAATGCATCAATATCCAGTTAATGTCTTGATTTCTGTGACTTGTCCATACTCTAGCCCATTGCTAATAAGGATACCAACTTTATTATTTTTTTATGACTCCTTTTGCTTTTTAGTGTCTTAGTTTGCCTTTTGTATTTTGGACACACTCTTTAATTTTCTTTGACTGAATCTGATACCATGGGCTCAGATTGTCTTGTTCTTGACTTTATTTTCTCTCTCTCACAAATTATGTATTTTACCTGTTTTTCTGTTTTCAGTGGAGAATTTTAGTTTCCATTCAGTACTGAATGATTATGTCAGGAAACAGTTACATGTTTTTTTTTTTTTTTAACTGTCAAGTTATGTGATAAAATATTGGTTAAATGTTTTTGGAACTGAACGAGATTCCGTGTAATCTGTGATCAATTTTTTTGTGCATATGTGCATGCAGCTTATACCCTCAGTTCAGTTCAGTACAGTTCAGTCACTCAGTCGTGTCCGACTCTTTGCAACCCCATGAATTGCAGCGGCCAGGCCTCCCCGTCCATCACCATCTCCCGGAGTTCACTCAGACTCATGTCCATCGAGTCAGTGATGCCATCTAGCCATCTCATCCTCGGTCGTCCCCTTCTCCTCCTGCCCCCAATCCCTCCCAGCATCAAAGTCTTTTCCAATGAGTC
Source organism: Oryx dammah (assembly GCF_014754425.2). Taxonomy (NCBI): domain Eukaryota; kingdom Metazoa; phylum Chordata; class Mammalia; order Artiodactyla; family Bovidae; genus Oryx; species Oryx dammah. The sequence continues at coordinate 72,253,688 of NW_024070187.1, forward strand.
AACTCTTCGCATGAGGTGGCCAAAGTACTGGGGTTTCAGCTTTAGCATCATTCCTTCCAAAGAAATCCCAGGGTTGATCTCCTTCAGAAAGGACTGGTTGGATCTCCTTGCAATCCAAGGGACTCTGAAGAGTCTTCTCCAACACCACAGTTTAAAGCATCAATTCTTCTGCACTCAGCCTTCTTCACAATCCAACTCTCACATCCATACATGACCACAGGAAAAACCATAGCCTTGACTAGACGGACCTTAGTTGGCAAAGTAATGTCTCTGCTTTTGAATATACTATCTACGTAGGTCATAACTTTCCTTCCAAGGAGTAAGCATCTTTTAATTTCATGGCTGCAATCACCATCTGGAGTGATTCTGGAGCCCAAAAAATAAACAGTGTTTCCACTGTTTCCCCATCTATCTCCTATGAAGTGATGGGACCGGATGCCATGATCTTCGTTTTCTGAATGTTGAGCTTTAAGCCAACTTTTTCGTTCTCCTCTTTTACTTTCATCAGGAGGCTTTTTAGCTCCTCTTCACTTTCTGCCATAAGGGTGGTGTCATCTGCATATCTGAGGTGATTGATATTTCTCCCGGCAATCTTGATTCCAGCTTGTGTTTCTTCCAGTCCAGCGTTTCTCATGCCTCAGTTTACAAAAATAATCTGATAGATGTTTCCTAAAGTTCATGTGGCATTTATAAATTAAATAAGTCCATCATGACTTTCTTTTATTTGAAGGAAGTCCTTGAAAATGCTTAGAAGAATTTCCGTGAATAATCTGAAAGCTGTTGTTTTAGGAAATGTACTTAAGAGTCTTCTAGAATTATTTTACTCCTCTATGCTCAAGGGTTTATTGGCTCTGACATGATCTTCCATTGGAATTGGGACAGTTACTCTTAGTCTGCTAAATATGTTTATGCAGAAATTGCCACATTTATTGATTTAATATAAACCTAAACTTATAAGACTGACAATAAAGCATTAAAAAAATCTCTTCATGGGAGGAACAACTGAATATTACTAGCATTACATTTTGTATTATTCAGAAATATTTTGGTTGTGAATGGCAGAAACCTAAGTGGAACTCAGTTAAGCAAAAAGATGACTTATTGGAAGGATCCTGGTAAAATTCTGAGAATCATTGGAATTAAAGAACAATCAAGGTTTGGAAGGCAGGAATTTTGGAAAGTTCCTCAAGGATTTTATTAGTTAGGATATCAGTTTAGCTATTTTTAATAGTATGGCTTAAACAAGACAGCTTTATTTATGTCTTGTGTAAAAGCAAGAGTGAGCAGACAGTCTAGAGGCAGATGGTCATCTGATCTACGTGATCCACAGTCCAAGGTTTGTTCTACCTGATTGTTCCATCATACCTAAGCATGCTGTGTTTTCTGCATGATTTATTCCTGCTAGGTCTAAGCTCCAGCTGCTGGGATTGGGGAAAATGGAGGAGCAAGCTGTTTCCTTATCAGAAGGTGACACGGAAGTTGCCTGTGTCACTTCTGCTCATGTGCCTGTGTCTGAACTTAGTCATGTTGCTGCAAGAGAGGCTGAGAAGTATATTCCCCAGCTGGTAAACCATGTTCCCCACTCAAATTTGAGGGCTCTATTACCAAAAGGAAGAGTGGGAGAAAGGATAGCAGGGAGAATTTGCTGTCTTTACCACAGGACTTCCCCTTGGACATGGTGAAGATTCTGTCTATGGCACTTGTCTCTATCAGTGGGCTTCATTCTGTTCTACTACAGGACACAGAGCAGGAGAAATGGTTATCAATGGCTCTGTGTTAACACTCCCTCTGCATCAAGATCAATGTCATCTCCAACAAGTAGACTCAATTTGTTTGGCCCTGGAAAATTGCCCTAGGGAGCAGTGACTAAAGAGGAGGATGGAGTTCTAGGTAAGAATATCAATTTGTTTAACACATATTTATTAAGCACCATGTACTGGTAGTAGTATAGTCCAGGGATACATCTGACCTGCCATCTGTTTTTGTAAATGAACATTTATTGAAACATAGTCACACCTGTTTGTTAGCAGACTGTCTTTTGTGCTACAGCAGCAGAGTTGAGTAGTTACCACTGATGTGATATGTTCTTGAAGTCTAGAATATTTATTATATGGCCCTTAATGGGAAAAGTTTGCCAACCCACTATTAAAGCATTGGGGATATAGTGGTGATTAAGATATGCAAACTCTCCGTCCTTTTGGAACAAATATGCATAGGATTTGCCCTCTGAGATTTGGTTTTCTGGGTGATTCCTGTCTCTTACTAGGGTGTCTGACAGAGGAAACAGTCTGTTCATTATCAACATGGACTTTCAGATCTCTTTAGGATAGCCCTGTATGGTATGGTATATCCACACAAGGAGGGTTATATCACTACAGCCTAGTTCAGTGTCCTTATGAACTTATAGAATAGATTTAGCAGTCATCAAAATAACCGTTGTAGCTTAGGTCATATTTTGTACTTGGCTCGCAGTCCTTTTTGGGCCATGGATAATTCAATCTGTCATTTGTTGTATTATCTGCCTTGCTGTCTTCTTGCTTCTGACCATTTTCCATATGGATTCTTTTACTTTCTTGCTCTGTATTTTCATGGCATTTGGATTCTTTTGAAAATGGGTGTGAAACTTTGGCTGAAATAGTGATATATATATATGTGTGTGTGTGTGTGTGTATGTGTGTGTGTGTGTATTTTTTTCTTATTTAGCTATCTCTATCCTCGCCAGTTTGCTCTTTCTTTTATCTTAAAATTTTATAGAGGTGAGTACAGAATGTGGAAATTCCTTCATTAGATTGAGGTTACTCATTACAGGTCTCACTCAATCTGCAAAGTAATGCAGTATATTAGTTTAACTCTCGTACGTCCTCCCCTGCAGGGTGACATCCCGCCAACATCTGATTATAAGTGTTGGGGTAGAGCCTTCCTGTAACACAGCCATTGGGAGTTCAGCACTTGTCTGCCTAGAAATATGCTGCCATCAGAAGGCGGATAACTAATATAAGGGGAAGTAATGAGGTAGGGGGTAGAGGTGCAAGAGCCTCATGGCAGGAGAAATTTATGATGGGAGAACTTTATAATGAGAACAAAGTGTAGTGTACATTAGTAAATTCATCAAAGGGTCAAAACTGAAAATCTGTTGAGTATGGTGTGTGCTCATTAACTTCATCTCCAGTCTAATCAGGACTGAGAGACTTACTGTGGCCTTGTTTAGTTTATTAGTCATCTGCTTTTTCTTCTTAACTTTGCACTGTCTCCCTTTCTCTCTCCTTCCTTCCTTCCCTTCCTTCCTCCCCCTCTCTGTTTTCTCCTTTCTTTCTTCCTTCTAGCCCACTTGCTTGCCTTCTTCCTTCCTATTTGCCATCCCTCCTTCCCTTTCCTCTCCCTTCCTTTTTTCCACAAACCATTATGCAGTGCTTACTTAAGTGATAGTTTCTGAGCAAGATATTGAGAATATATCTCTAAACAATAGAGACATAGTGCTTATCCTTGCTTATCCTCATGGAACTTATGGTCTCAAATGGGTGACAAATAAGAGGATAGGAGGCGACTGTGGAAGCACATGCCAAGAACTAATAGATTTTTTTTCTTAGTGAAAATGCATTAGTAATTATATAATTACTTTTTTATTAATATGAATCTCAGTTCATTTCTTTTCTATAAATGCCAGTGAAGTTTCTAAATGACTAGGTAAGTATTTAATAGCATCCAAGAACTATAGCTGGAATCAAGATTGCCAGGAGAAACACCAATAACCTCAGATATGCAGATGACACCACCCTTATGGCAGAATGTAAAGAAGAACTAAAGAGCCTCTTGATGAAAGTGAAAGAGGAGAGTGAAATTGGTTTAAAATTCAACATTCAGAAAACTAAGATCATGGCATCTGGTCCCATCACTTCATGGTAAATAGATGGGGAAACAATGGAAACAGTGAGAGACTTTATTTTGGGGGTTGGGGCTCCAAAATCACTGCAGATGGTGACTGCAGCCATGAAATTAAAAGACGCTTCCTCCTCGGAAGAAAAGTTATGACCAACCTAGACAGCATATTAAAAAGCAGAGACATTACTTTGCCAACAAAGGTCCGTTTAGTCAAGTCTATGGGTTTTCCAGTAGTCATGTATGGATATGAGAATTGGACTATAAAGAAAGCTGAGTGCCGAAGAACTGATGCTTTCGAACTGTGGTGTTGGAGAAGACTCTTGAGAGTCGTTTGGATAGCAAGGAGATCCAACCAGTCCATTATAAAGGAAATCAGTCCTGAAAATTCATTGGAAGGACTGATGCTGAAACTGAAGGTCCAATACTTTGGCTACCTGGTGTGAAGAACTGACTCATTTGAAAAGACCCTGATGCTGGGAAAGACTGAAGGCAGGAGGAGAAGGGGATGACAGAGGATGAGATGGTTGGATGGCATGACCAACTCAATGGACATGAATCTGAGAAAAAACCAGGAGTTCGTAATAGACAGGGAAGCCTGGTGTGCTGCAGTCCATGGGGTTGCAAAGAGTTGGACATGACTGAGTAACTGAACTGAACTGAAGAACTATAACATGGTAAGTAGATGATATAATCATTGGCTAGTATCTTTGGATTATTGCTTTGACACTACTAGTTAAAACAGTATCATCTTTTAAGGCAACACTGGTTAGCTTTATGTACTGTGTGTAATAAACTTGAATTTCTTAAAAAAAATTTCTGTAACTCACAGTTTTTATTAGGTTACTCTAAGATTCTGGGGTTTTTTGCTATACAGATTTGAGGGACATTCTTTGTACTCTCTCCCATCATGACCACTAGAGAGGTGGGAGGCTAGTGACTGTATCAGAGTGTGAATGGGTTTCCAGAATTTGTTGCTACCTCTGATTACTTATACCTAAGCAGGGATGATGATGGTTAATAATAATAATAACAATACTGATAAATAGCTAATATTCCCATAGTCCTAAATTATAAATGTTTTACATGTATGAACTCATTAACCCTCACAACAACTCTATCATTAGCTCCATTACATAGATGAGGTTACTGAGGTCCATAGCTAGTCAGTGACTAAACTGGGAGATTCAAACCAGGCTCTGGGGTACATGTTTGTAAACATTATTTTCTGTTCTCCTTCACTCCTGTAGAACATGGAACAGGTTTCTGGTGTTGAGAAAAGAGGACATTTTTAAAATTAAATGACCTGAGTTCTCATGCCAACTCTATCAACATGCCTTTTGCCTAGGTTTACATGACTAAATTGAGGAATTGAGTTATATTGATATTCCATAAAGTATATTCTTAGACATGTTCTATAAAAAAGGGCTTAGTAGTTAAATAAGCTTAAGAAATGTTGCAGTTCATCTTCTGGAAAGTTGCAGTGTTCCAAAAAGCTTTGTAGTAGAGATACCTATTTAACTTTGTTTGACTGAGTTTTTCTTAAACTTTTGACTAAGAGATGCCCTTTTGGAGAAGAATGGAAAAGGTAACATATGTGAACACACTGGAGAACTAGTGGTTTATGAAATTATTTTCAGGAACTCTGAACCATACAATCTTTAATGTCTCCTTCAAATTCAAAATTCCTGTAAATTGTAAACATCAATTATGCATCTGTGTATGTTTGCCAGTTTTACTTATTTGTATTGATCTCTGATTTGACACCAAACTGAGAGTTTGACCTACCTGCATAGAATGTAATACTGTGGGTGGAAGGTATCCTTTATATCTTTTGTAAACAAACAGCCCAGTAGTATCAAATTTACAGTTTGAGGCTCTTCCAACTGGCTTTCTGGCATGTGTAACTTATGTTCCCTATCAAGCTAAAGTAGAACCTACCTTACACATGACTTATTAGAAGGTTTAATGATAATAATTTTCTGTTAAAGTTAACTGAATTACAGTTGTACTTGCAAATGTGTGTACATTGTAACATCCCTGAAGTATTGGTGTTGGTAATAGAAAGTAGAGTTTACAGTGTTTGTTTCATCATTCAAGGAGTTTTCTGCAAAGATCTGCCTCTAGCACAACAATTTTCTTACTTTTTTCCTAGTTCTTTCTTTTTTCCTTACTTTTTGTGGAGTAGTTTAGAGGTTTATCCTTAAATTCTGTCAGTGCTGACATGTGTGAGCTTCCTATTCTGTATGTATTTGTGAAAGCACATATAGGGAGGACTTAACTGATTCTGTTTGTACAGCCACAGTTCAAGACCACAAATGGTACATTGCTTTGCTTTTAAAGCAAACACACTGAAGCCACTTATAATACAAGTTCTGAGAAACTGAGAACCTTATCCAATTTCTTCCCACCATCAAGAAATAAGAAATTGGAATTGGTAGAGGAGTTCTTTTTAGGGTAGTGAAATTGAACTTATATAACTTATTATCCCCAAGTTTTATCCACAGTCAGGAAGTAAGAAATTAGCCTTGTTAGGTAAAAAGATGTCTTCCTGAGGAATTGAGCAAATGGGCAATTTGACAAAGTGCCACTGTAATATGACGGGTTACCTAAGACTTTCAGAAATGAGATACTCTGTAGTACGAATGAACTCTATTAGAAAAAATAAAAGTGGGAGAAAAAATATCTTGTGCAGAAACACTGAACTGGGTCTTTTTCTTATACAAGAATTTTTAATGGTTCTAGTAAGCACTGAAAAGAGACTTAATGGGATAAGCTGGCCTCTTTTATGGAATTTTCAGCTGGTGCCTTTTTCTAGCTTTTAGTGAAAAATATAACTGCTAGTGACTTAAATTGAAATTCTTGACAGACATTTCACCAAATGTCTTCTCCCTCTTTGTTGAAGACAAAATACAGATCTTTAGCTGACCCAGAGTCCCCTTTCCTTTCTGAAAGTGCTTTTCATTCATTGCAGGGCTGGCTTGCTGGTGATTATGAATCTGGCCCCATGGAAGGTCAGTATATTAAATTGGTCAAGGAAGATTAGTCACTTGTTATCGTAATCCAAAAGTGGGAAGGAGCCCAAAACACCCCCACAAAAACTTACTCTCAGGGGATTCTTTGGCATGATGGTACAAATAATCAGAACTTCATTTTCCAGCTCCATCACTTTCTAGTTGCATCATCTCAAGACAATTACTTCACTTCTCTTAGCTTCAGTTTACTTATCCATAAAATAGGAACTGTAAAAATGCCCCCACCCTGGCAGAGATGTTGTGAGGATAAAAGAGGCAGCATAAATGAAGCATTTGGCATATTATTGTCATCCAGAAATATTAGGTGCCATATTCAGTGGTTGCAGAGATTCACATGTTTTCATCAAGTTTGTTAATTTAGGGAAGTATACCCAGGTGGTTTATCAGCAGAATCTTTGTAAGCCCTTGAAAAAAATGCCACATTATTTCCTCAATGATAGAGCCAATATAATTGTGGAAATTGTAGCAGCAGCAATTTTCTTCATGGTTATAATGTTATATTGCATCTAGGTTCTTAAATATATCTTTTAGTTTCAGCTTATTATGGTTTAAGAACATCAGGAAGAGGAAGAAGAACCAGCATGAGGTTGATGGTTGAGTGGCAACTGTAATTTTCCACATAACAGAATCTTTGCTAATACAAAAGCTACCTTCTAGTTATGCAAAAGTTTAATGAAATATAGGCACAAAGTAGTGTTTGCTATCCAACAAAGAACAAGTGCAGTCACAGAATTTAGCATGTTGAGTTATTCTTTCCAAAATCAGCCACCCAAGGACCAAGGAATACGATTTAAAACAAAATTTCTATGCATTCTTTTTTGAGTGAACAAAACAGCTTGTGTAGCTAAACTGGATGGCTGCAGTGTAATTTTGTAATGTTTCTATTTGTTGAAGAAATGCCGAATATTTGCAAGAATGGCAAGAAGCAAAACATAGCTCTCATTTGTATGCAACTTAGTCATAACATAAAATTACGAGCTCAGAGATATGATTTCTGAAAAGATTGAATTAACATTGTGAAGATTAGAGCCCCCTCATTTGCATAAGTCTGGGGAATGCCATAGCATGACAAAGCTAGCAATTTCTCTGGCAGTAGTGAAGAGTGGAGTTGCACTGCACTCCACAGTTCTGGCTCCCTGGTTGAAGAAAGAAGTGGGAAAGTAGGAGTTCACTCTTTGTGGAAGGGCCTGGAAATAGGTATAGTTCAGAGGCCACTCCCAACTCAAAGCTCACTTGAAATAAAAAGAGGTAACTTTAGAAATGCTGCCTTAAAAATGATGAGTAACTTCTGATATGCAGTTACCTGCAGTGAAAATTTCTCTGGAAAGGAAGAGTATAATTATTTGCTCAACGCAAACCCTTGTGTAGTCTTTGTAGCTAGCTATGGTTACCTGCAGGTGACTCTGATTCCTTGAGCTTTCAAGAAGGAGAACTTAACTTGGATGAGAATCAAAGCTTTTAGCAGGAAACCTGCTGACATGTTCCTGGGGTCATGTGATCATTTTATATCTGAAGTCTTAGCTAGGGGGAAAAATCACTTGTGTTCACAGAACACGCAAGCTGGTGTCTCTTAGATGGCTGATATGTCCGTCTAGTCAAGGCTCCAAAATCACTGCAGATGGTGATTGAAGTCATGAAATTAAAAGACACTTACTCCTTGGAAGGAAAGTTATGACCAATCTAGATAGCATATTAAAAAGCAGAGACATTACTTTGCCAACAAAGGTCCATCTAGTCAAGGCTATGGTTTTTCCAGTGGTCATGTATGGATGTGAGAGTTGGACTGTGAAGAAAGCTGAGCGCCAAAGAATTGATGCTTTTGAACTGTGGTGTTGGAGAAGACTCTTGAGAGTCCTTTGGACTGTAAGGAGATCCAACCAGTCCATTCTAAAGGAGATCAGTCCTGGGTGTTCATTAGAAGGACTGATGCTGAAGCTGAAATTCCAGTTCTCTGGCCACCTCATGTGAAGAGTTGACTCATTATAAAAGACCCTGATACTGGGAGGGATTGGGGGCAGGAGGAAAAGGGGACAACAGAGGATGAGATGGCTGGATGGCATCACGGACTGGATGGACGTGAGTGTGAGTGAACTCTGGGAGTTGGTGATGGATAGGGAGGCCTGGCGTGCTGGAATTCATGGGGTCGCAAAGAGTTGGACACAACTGAGTGACTGAACTGAACTGAACTGGACTGTTAAAAGTGCAATGGGGAAGAGCAGAGCCGTGGGAGTGGAATGTCAAAGATGAAATGGCAGTTACAATGTTGCATTATAAAGATGGAGGGAAAAGGAAGTGAATACAACATAAGTAAAAGTACAGATAGATGTTCTCCTCTGCACTTAGATCAACTGAGACTGGGATGAATTGTAAGTAAGAAATATGGTACGTCCCAACGCATGGAAGAAGAGGTTGATTTAGAATGGCGATGTCTGAAAAGGCCCAAGAAATTGATCGAAGTGGGAAAGAGGGCCTTTGAAGTAAAAACATTGAGTTTGAAAGAGTCTGTTTTCCTGCCTGCTGAGATGGGGGCTCCTGCTCTCACCTCAGGTAATTGATATTGGCACTCTAGAGTTCTATCCTACACTGAGTTTTCTCATATTGTGTGACTGTGCTTTCCCCATGGACTCTTTTTATTGTCCAGAAACCTGGGCCAATCTGTGCAATATTCATAAAACAAAAGTTAAAAATCAAAGTTAACAATTAAGGTGGATAAAAATTTCTTTTCTCACACAAAAACAATCTCCCCCTCATTAAATTAGCAATTAAGTAAACGAAGGCAGTAAGACATAACTTACCGAAATTCTGAAAACCATAGAATGGAGGTGGAAATGGCTAATTTGTTCACTATAGACGAAGTAAAATTGATTCTGAAGCCCTGAATAATTCAGTCTCACATCTTATGGAGCATGCAACTTATAACTGAGACAATAAATGTTAGAAAAAGCCTAGACTGCTATAGAAGAAAAAAGTATAGGGTAGTTAATTTTTAGCTGTAGGAAGGACAACAGGGAAAACTCTGCAGAGAAGAGGACATTAGAGCTGGACAATTAAGAATGAATGTGATTCTATTTCTTAGACAAGAAGTGGTAGACATTCTAGGAGAAGATGAGTTAAATAAGGACAATATGTTGTGAATGTTCATGGTGCAGTCAGGGAAAATTAAGTAGGTCAGTGGGGCTAAAACAGACTACATGAGTAGGAGAAGGGGCTAAGGATTTCTAGTTGGAAGGCAAGTTGGAATTATATTATAAAAGGTGCTTATAATTCAGTCATGCTCTTGGTTTTGAATCTTATTAAACACTCAAAGGGTTTTAAAGCGGGCCAGCCTGCCTGGAAAATCCCATGGATGGAGGAGCCTGGAAGGCTGCAATCTATGGGGTTGCTGAGGGTCGGATACGACTGAGCAACTTCACTTTCACTTTTCACTTTCATGCATTGGAGAAGGAAATGGCAACCCACTCCAGTGTTCTTGCCTGGAGAATCCCAGGGACGGGGGAGCCTGGTAGGCTGCAGTCCATGGGCTCGCTAAGAGTCAGACATGACTGAGTGACTTTACTTCCACTTTTTACTTTCCTGCACTGGAGAAGGAAATGACAACCCACTCCAGTGTTCTTGCCTGGAGAATCCCAGGGATGGGGGAGCCTGGTGGGCTGCAGTCTACGGGGTCTCACAGAGTCAGACACAACTGAAGTGACTTAGCAGCAGCAGCAGTGCTTTGTTTAGTCTCTGCAGAGTAAAAGATACATCCATGATGGAGAAATCTGGAGAAAAAGGAATGGATTAAGAGGCTATTGCTATAGCCTAGATAAGAGAATATGAAAGCGTAATGAAGTAGGAAGAAGAGATGGATTTGAACAATATTTTATTAGGATAATCAGTTGAGCTCAGTAGTTTGCTGAATGTGGAAAGTAAGTTAAAGGGATGAATCCATAATGACCTTGAGTTTTCTGTTTGGGGAATTGGCTGGGTGGACATGTCATTAGCAAAGATAGGGAGCACACATGGAGGAAAACAGGGATTGAGGGGAATACTGAATTCAGTTTTGGACATAATGAATTTTTGATGCTTATGGAATGGTTAGGTGAAAATGTTCAGTAAGTGATTCATAGGTGAATTTAGAACCCAGAGGAAATAAGAATTGGAGACATAGATTTGTATGTTACTGACAGACAGGTGAGACAGTGAGAGGTAATGAAACCACCAGAAAGGTGTAGAGAGGAAACAAGAGTGGATCAGGGAGGCACCCTGATGACCATCTGACATTTTCTAGGCAGTCTAAGGAAGGGCGGCCAGGGAAGAAGATTTAAAAGAGGACAGAAAGGCAGAAAGAGAACCAGAAAAAAGTAGTGATTTGGAGAGTAATATGGAAAAGAATTAAATAAAGAAACAACAGAGAGCAGTCAGAAATGACAGCTATTACAAAGAAATCATGTTGGATAAAAATCTTTTATTTTTTTTTTTTCCAACTGTGCTTTGATACCCAGTGGGCTGTGGGCTCATACTATTCATGTCTATGAAACAGAAAAAGGGTCTGAGGAGCCAAGCTGACCTATGTATATACTAGACAAATGAAACCCTCCTTCCAGTTGAAGGTAGCATTTAGCCTGGCAAGCAGCACTTTTCTTGCTTCCCTGCCTGAACAGTCCTTATCCTCGTTGGGCCCAAGGGAATGATGTAAAGAGAAGAGCCTGACCAGCTTGAGGAAATGAGTTAAGAAGTCAATAGAGATTTGATGAGACCTAAGAGCAGAGTTTCTAAAGATTGGTAGGGGTGAAAGAATTGATTACAAAATCAATGGGAATGGATTCTGGAGGAGAAGTAAGGTTTTGAAGTGAAGGATGTCATGAAATGATGAGGCCAAAGGTGTTGGGTGGTTTCATCAGAATATATATTGAAATCACTTGGGGTGACACAAGGCAGTTAAGTGGAAAAGACAAATGTGATCCTTAAGAAATGGGAGGGAATGATGAGGGAGAGTAGTTGGAAAATTATCATGAGGTTGGAAAAAGAGTAGTGTAACTTGATGTCATGGAATTCACCTGGTGGCTAAAATTCAGCTAGTGGGAAAAGGGACAAAAGTAGTTTTTTCTAAAAGACTAGTTCAGTTTATAACTTAACAACTCTTTGGGTAAAGAAAATTTCTTTCTCTGGCTGTTTCGTGTGGTTGTGATGAGTAAAATGCAGTAGATGAGAAAGGCAATAGAAGAAACCATGGGTTTAAAAATGACAACCAGAACAGTAGGTGGTTTCTGGAGATATTACAATTTTTATTGCTCTAATAGAAAATAACCAGTCCAAAGGTATACCTTTTAATAGAATTTCTTTAGGTGGCAATTTCTAATTTCTAATTTCTTTAGAGTGAGAATTCTGTGCATTTCACCTTGGAAGGTATTGCAGCTCTGCTAGGCTTTTTGACCCAATTGTCCCAACTGTTGGAAAACCTGGAATAATTCTGAAGTTTGTTGCTGGGCAAATTTTGTATGCCATCAATATTCTGATCTCATTCATTGACTCAATGCTTAAGAACTTTGGATCACAGTTTTCAATTTCTCCTTGATTAAGATCTTTAATATGGATCTTTAGTTTATTTGGGAGAGCTGAAAGCCTTGGGCTTAACCTTGTCTTTCAAGAAGGCACACACTTGAACAATGTGTTGATATGAGAAGAAAAGAAAGAATATAAACATACTTTTAAAATCAAATGTTTTGTTCTCTGCTTCTAAGGTCTTAAGAGTTAAAGGGACAATGACAAAACAACAGAAAAGCTGTCAAAGACCTCAATTAGTCCCTTACTTGTGTTCTCTGATACTCAGTGGCATAACTAGTGAAAATGATTCTGATTAAAAACTTGATGTCGTTCTCAATTACTATATGCTTCTGCTGCTGCTAAGTTGCTTCAGTCGTGTCTGACTCTGTGTGACCCCATAGATGGCAGCCCACCAGGCTCGCCCGTCCCTGGGATCCTCCAGGCAAGAACACTGGAGTGGGTTGCCATTTCCTTCTCCAATGCATGAAAGTGAAAAGTGAAAGTGAAGTTGCTCAGTCGTGTCTGACTCTTCGTGACCCCATGGACTGCAGCCTCCCAGGCTCCTCCATCCATGGGATTTTCCAAGCAAGAGTACTGGAGTGGGATGCCATTGCCTTCTCCGCCATTACTGTATACCTCTGTTCAAAATAAAGAGCTCTTTTCTCCTGTACAATGTTGTGTGCCTCTGTTCATAGTTCTTCAGGCACTCTGTCAGATCTAATTCTTTGAATTGATTTGTGATTTTCACTGCATAATCATAAGGGTTTTGATTTAAGTCATACCTGAATGGCCTAGTGATTTTCCCTACTTTCTTCAATTTAAGTCTGAATTTGGCAATAAGGAGTTTATGATCTGAGCCACAGTCAGCTCCTGGTCTTCATTTTGTTGACTGTACAGCAGTGATCAAACCATCCCCAAGAAAAAGAAAGGCAAAATGGTTTTCTCAGGAGGCCTTGTGGGTACCTGAAAAAAGAAGAAGTGAAAGGCAAAAGAGAAAAGGAAAGATGTGCCAATCTGAATGCAGAGTTCCAAAGAATAGCAAGGAGAGATAAGAAAGCCTAAGTGAACAATGCAAAGAAATAGAGGAAAACAAGAGAATGTGAAAGACTAGAGATCTCTTCAAGAAAATTATAGGTATCAAGGGAACATATTGTTGAAAGATGGGCACAATAAAGGACAGAAATGGTATGGACCTAACAGAAGTAGAGATATTAAGAAAGAAGGAGTGGCAAGAATACATAGAAGAACTATACAAAAAAGATCTTAATGATCTGGATAACCACAATGGTATGATCACTCACCTAGAGCTGGCCATCTTGGAGTGTGAAGCCAAGTGGGCCTTAGGAAGCATCACGATGAACAAAGCTAGTGGAGGTGATGGAATTCCAGTTGAGTTATTTCAAATGCTAAAATATGATGCTATGAAAGTGCTGCACTCAATATGCCAGAACATTTGGAAAACTCAGCAGTGGCCACAGGACTGGAAAAGTTCAGTTTTCATTCCAATCCCAAAGAAGGGCAGTGCCAAGCTTCCCTTCAAACTATAGCACTCTTGCACTCATTTCACATGCTAGCAAAGTTATGCTCAAAATTCTCCAAGCTAGGCTTCAACAGTACACGAACTGAGAACTCCCAGATGTTCAAGTTGGATTTATAAAAGGCAGAAGAACCAGAGATCAAATTGCCAATATTCATTGGATCATTGAAAAAGCAAGAAAATTCCAGAAAAACCTTTACTTTTGCTTCATCGACTATTCTAAAGCCTTTGACTGTGTGGATCACAACAAAAGTGTGGAACATTCTTAAAGAGATGGGAATACCAGACCACCTTACCTGCCCACTGAAAAAGCTGTATGCAGGTCAAGAGGCAACAGTTAGAACCAGACATGGAACAAGGGACTGGTTCCAAATTGGGAATGAAGTACGTTAAGGCTATATATTGTCACCCTGCTCATTTAACTTTTACGTAGAGTACATCATGTGAAATACTGGGCTGGATGAAGCACAAGCTGGAATCAAGGTTGCTGGGAGAAATATCAATAACCTCAGATATGCAGATGACACCACCCTAAAGGCAGAAAGTGGAGAGGAACTAAAGAGCCTCTTGATGAAGGTGAAAGAGGACAGTGGAAAAAGCTAGCTTCAAACTCAACATTCAAAAAACTAAGATCATCTGGTCCCATCACTTCATGGCAAATAGATGAGGACATAATGGAAACAATGACAAATTTTGTTTTCTTGGGCTTCAAAATCACTGCAGATGGCAACTGCAGCCATGAAATAAAAAGATGATTGCTTCTTAGAAGAAAAGTTATGACAAACCTAGACAGTGTTTTAAAAAGCAGAGACATTACTTTGCCAACAAATGTCTGTCTAATTAAAGCTATGGTTTTTCCACTAGTCATGTATGGATGTAAGTGTTAAACTGTAAAGAAGGTTGAGTGCCAAAGAACTGATGCTTTTGAACTGTGGTATTGGAAGAGACTCTTGAGAGCCCCTTGGACTGCAAAGAGATAAAATCAGTCAGTCCTAAAGGAAATCCACCCTGAATATTCATTGGAAGGACTGATGCTGAAGCTGAGGCTCCAATGCTTTGGCCATCTGATACAAAGAGCCAAATCATTAGGAAGGACCCTAATGCTGGGCAAGATTGAAGGCAGGAGGAGAAGGGGATGATAGAGGATGAGTTGGTTGGATGGCATCACTGACACAATGGACATGAGTTTGACCAAACTCCAGAAGATGATGAAGGACAGGGAAGCCTGGCATGCTATGGTCCATGGGATTGCAAAGAGTTGGACACAACTGAATTACTGAACAACAAATCTTTTCTCATTGGGGTGCAGGAGATACTGGCATTTGACTAAGTAAGTTGAATGGTTGAAAGTCAGAACTTTGAACAGCAACTGGAGTTGAGGAGAGAGAGCTGGACAAAAGTCTTTCTATGGACACAATCTCTTTCAAAGCTGAACTGATCAGAAAGCATCCTAAGACCTACTCTGAACTGCTTTGCCTTCATTTTATTGGCTTTGACTTACTAGTTAAAAATGGATTAGAGGTAGCCTTTCTAAACTACTTATATTTACTCTATAACTATTTAATATAGTGAAAAGTTTTATGATTTCTACTATCAAATCTAGCTGAGCCAAACCTTCCTGTTCATGCACACACTGTACATGTATATACAGTTATGTATTTCTTGGGATTAAGAGAGCTTAAGAGTAAGATACCATCTGTCCCAATGGCTGTTTTGCAGTTGTCTATTAGTTACCTTGTGGTTGCTTTGGCCATCACAATGAAGTAGATCTCATAAGAGACTCTAGTCAGAGTGAGGTTCACAGCCTCTGTTTATGGACTTGACCTTCATTAACATCTGGAGAGTGAAGAGACAGCCATAGAAACTCAGAGTTCCTACATTTGGTGAAGACTCTTACATTGTTCCTAGGTATGGTGAATGCACATGCTGGTTCTGCTACCACCAGTCTTTTGGCTGCTAATTTTCCACATAAGTAAACACATCCTCTCTCCTCCTGCCCCACCAGCTTTATTCCCAGTCTCACATACCACAGCTCCTCAGCATCAGGGAGGAGCGATCATTTTGTATGGTCAGACTGTGATGAGAGGAAGATGCCTTCAGATCTGACTCTTTGAGCCTCTGGAGAGAGACCCCGAAGTTCTAAACACATACAAGGCATTTTCCAAATGCCCTTCATCCCCCTTTCTGCTGCCTTTCCTGCCTGACCTGGAGACCTGGGTGTGTGTATGATTGTTTTGATATTAACCCATGCAGCGCAATTATTTATTTTCTAGATGGAGAAGATCTTGAGAGCAGACATTGGTTTATCTTTGTCTTTTACCACCTACAATAGTGCTTGGGACCAAAAGATGTTTAGTAATTTTGCTAAATTAAATTTAATTTCATTTTCCTTGAGAAGATGGAGCTGAGGCAGAGATGATGATAATAAACCATTGAGTGTTTGCTATGCTATAGGTAATATTTCAAGTGTATATATACTGACTTATTTGAGCAACAATCCTATAAGATAGGTTACTATTTCCTCCATTTTACAGATGGGAAACTTGAGGCTAATTAACCTACCTAATGCCATTTATCTGATAAGTAATAGTTCTGATCTGGTTCAGATGGTCTTGCTTTAACGTCTAAGCCCCAAACTGTATGCTAAATTGCCTCTCAAGAGTGGAAGGGCTAGGTAGAGAAAGTAGATTATCAATTTCAGTGTTTAATACTCCCCTAATCCCATCCCCAGCATGGATTATTTGTACCATCTCCCCCTTTTCCCCCTATATCTAGTTTTTCTTTCAACATGTGATCTGGAGCAAGTCCATCCCACCTTAAATAGATGAACAAACAAACTAGCTTAACCATATACCTTTCTATAGTTTCACGGTGCCTGCAAGAAAAACAAAATCTGTTGCCTCTGGGTAACCAATTATCCTGAGCTGAGACCTGTAGAAATGTGTGTGATCAATCTTCATAAAGGATACTGTGTAAGACAGACATGGCTTACAGGACATGCTCACAGTGACTATGTCATAGGACTATTCCTATAGCATCCCTTAATATAGTCCAGGGTTATAAAGATATTGTTCAATAGAAACGATTTTAAGATGAAAGCAATGTATTCTGAATTTGTTACTTCCTACTGGTTGATTGAACTGCATGCCTAGTTCTCTGTTACCTTTGTGGAATCTATATTGCTCTGAATGGCTGGGACATGTATTTTACCAGTTGCTTGGCATTACCATATAAATACTGTGAATAATACAGGCCCTTAGGGATTCCTAGGTGGCTCATTGGTAAAGAATCCACCTGGCAATGCAGGAGAGGCAGGTTTCATCCCTGTGTCAGGAAGATCCCCGGGAGAAGAAAATGGCAAACCACTCCAGTATTCTTGCCTGGAAATCCCATGGACAAAGGAGCCTGGGAGGCTATAGCCCATGGGGTCCCAGAGAGTTAGACATGACTGAATGACTAAACAACAACATAGGCCCTTCAGTTCTTGGTTTCAGTTTCGATAGAGGTCCACTTGGGAGGTTCTTTTGGGTATGTGGCATCCTCCATGCAAAGGAGTCAAGATGTGTCCTAAACAAATGTGACTCAGAAACAGCACTTTTCTTTTCTTTTCTTTTTTTTAGTATTCTCCAAAATTAAAATAACACTGAAATGTCCTCCCATAGATTTACTCTATGTCCAAAAATAATACTAAACCTCACATATCTATATGTGTACTTCCCTGTACAAGGAGCATGGGGATGGCAGAGGGGTAAGACTTATCATAATATTTGCTGCAGAGGGGTGAGACTCATCGTAATACTTGCTGCTATGGCCTTCAGAGTCTTAAATAAGTAAAGGGATTTATTTTTCTTATTAATAGGAAGGATAGAAATAGCTGATGTGGCAGCTAATAAAGGAATATTGAAGGCAAAAAAAACCATGAAATTACTAGAGAAAGAGGCTCTGTGATTCTAATTTTTAATAGTTTTTGCTTTCTAGTGAAATATATAAAGAACTGGCATTATTTGGATATCCACCTAGACTTCTACTAGACTTCTGATTTTATGTCTGGAAATTTATGATTTATTTTATTTTTCTCAAATAGAATGGGAGGAAACTCTTATGGATCCCATCCAGAAAAGTTCACTAAACTCCATTTACTTACTGACATGAAGAGAAGAAAAATACAGCTTTTCCCTGTAATGATTTCCCCAGCTGAAAGATGAATTAAATAAGAAAAATTCCAGAATACAAAATGTGACAAGCATGGCAGATTGGAGCAAGTCTAATGGATGCTTTCCCTGAACCTATGAAGGAACCTATATTAAAAACTTATTTGGAATAATGTTGTATGGAAATGTTGTAGTTTGCTTAGTTAAAAGGCATAGAGGAAACAGCAAAATGTCAACCGGAAAGTGTTACACGTCAACTCAATGTCAATCAAGAAAAAACAGTTAGCAATTAAGAGACAAGGCGATATAAAGAGAAATATCCTGGATTTAGAATACTTAGGTTTTAGCCTTAATTCTATTACTGATTTTTGTGAGGTTGGAAAGGTCACTTAGCACTCCAAGGAATTGAATTTCTTCATTTTTAAATTAAAGGTGTTGAATTAGATAATTTCAAATGTTCTTCCCAGTCTAGAATTTCATGTTTTTCATTGAGATCAAGATTATAATAACTTCTATGAGTTATTATAATTTATACTTCAATAATTCACTTTATCACCAATAATTTAAAGTTTATACTTCCAATAGCAGTTTATGCTTCAATAATTGATGTGTAAAAATAGTTGGTAAAGAATCTGCCTGCAATGCAGGAGACCCCGGTTCAACTCCTGGGTTGGGAAGATCCGCTGGAGAGGAATAGGCTACTCACTCCAGTATTCTTGGGCTTCCCTTGTGGCTTTGCTGGTAAAGAATCCACCTGCAATGTGGGAGACCTGGAGTTGATTCCTGGGTTGGGAAGATCCCCTGGAGAAGGGAAAGGCTATCCACTCCCATATTCTGGCCTAGAGAATTCTATGGAATGTATAGTCCATGGTGTCACAAAGAGTTGGACACAACTGAGCAAGTATTTCATTTTCACTTCCTAAAAATTGAAAAAATACAATAAATTAGCTTAAAAAGGCAAATTAGGTAAATTATTTGCAGTATAAATAAGCTTTAATAAGCTGGAAACCAAATTTGTATTAACCAGCTAGAGACTCTGCCACCCATATGTTCATAAAAACACTGTAGTGGTTTTATTGTTCTCTCTGGCAATGCCAATCATAGTTAGCACTAATTAATGAAATTCCAGGGCGCTGTTTGCCAGGAGGTTCATGCAATGGGTGAAGCAAACTACAGTGGCAAAGTTTCCATCATTTATATTGCCGTGACAATATTGGCTCAAGTTTCAGAAACAGTAATTCCAGCTCCCAGTCCCTGTGAGAACAAATGTAGATTGATTTATGTTCCGAGCCTCTCTAGCATATTGTCAACACTCAAATGGCTGCCAGAGCTCATCATACAAGGTGCTGACATTTTCTGGGAATCTGCTTGCCTTTACACATATTTCCTCTTGCACACATTGCTATGTTTTTTCTTTCTTTGTTTTAAGTTCTACAACAGAGTTGGACACGACTGACGTGACTTAGCAGCAGCAGCAGAGATTATTGCTATTAAAAGCAGTCTAACATTATTAATTTAGTTTATGCTAATACAAATGTTTTAGGGGTAAGCCATGCTCACAAAAGACCTTAAACTTTCTTAAACCCATATTGGTCTTACAATCAACAATGTTTAAACTTAGTGACTTTCCTTAGAATCATGCTTCCCCACCTGCCACAGTACCCCTCCCTTCCTGCCCCCTTCCTTATTTCCCACCTATGTTCCTCAGTTTCCAAATCTCCCTACTCAGGTCCATTTCTCCTACTCCAACCCTTATTGTCATTGCTGCAAAGCCTAGATCTTTTGGGCTCTGTAGTGGCTTTCCAGCTTCAGTTATAGATATAGACACTCATACCAGTGGTTCAGTGGTAAAGAATCTGCCTTCAGTGCAGGAGATGCAGAAGACTTGGGTTCTATCCCTGAGTCAGAAAGATCCCCTGGAAATGAGAATGACTACCCACTTGAGTATTCTTGCCAGAAAAATCCCATGGGCAGAGGAGCCTCATAGGCTACCAACTGTGGGGTTGCAAAGAGTCGGATATGACTGTGCACACACACATGCACTGATCTATTTAGTTTTAAATTTGTCTCTTCAGAAGAAACAGAACCAAATATTTCTATTGATTGTTATAGTGAAAGATAAGCACATCATCTCAATAATGAAGCATCTCTGTAGGGATTAAATCAAATGAATTGAATAGTTCCTTCAGTTGTGTTGTGATAAATTAAAGGTTATGTTGTAGATTTCTAGCATTTTTTTTTCTTGGAAATGTAAGACATTTAATTGCTTTTCAGAACAAATCATAAAATCAACTATGGGCTCATCATGGTCAGTTTTTGGTCCTGTGTTTCTGAATAGGAAAAATTTTCCCCACTTTTGAGAAATTGAGATGCAACTTGGGTAAAGTGTAATCTCAGACATACAACTTGATGAATTTTTATAACTTCCCTCTTACCCTGATCAAAATATAGACTATTTTTCACTTCCTGGAAGGATCTCTTATCCCCTCTCTCAGTATGCCAGCCGATCTCCAACTCTGCAGAAGGAAAACAATTATTATTAAATGAGTAGTGATTTGAATGTTTAAAATTTTTATTATCTATTTTCACCTCCTATTTTTTTGTTATTGCAGAATTGTTTTATCTTTAAAAATCCTCTTTCAGATCTTCCCTGTGAAGAATAGGGTAGAAAACAGCTGAATGTTTGTATCATACTTTTATAGTTTATAAAATCCATCTTTCCATTTTGTCTCATTATTTTTAATGACAGCTTTGTACAGTAAATATTATAAGCCTGTTATCCTTTCTCTCTCTCTCTTTTTTACTGTTATGAATCTGGAATTTAAAGAGATTAAGAGTTTTCCTTTAGTCGTTTGGTTCCTTACAATCTGGCTCCACAGTTAGAACCCTAGGGGATTTCTAAGTTTATTAATGACTCTGAAGCACATATTAGTTACAGCCATGTATTCAGAGAATAAAGGAAGTCATGCCAAATGTGCTGAGGATCCTTCTAAGACTTGAAATTCTAATATAGTACCAATAAAATGGGATTTTGTAGGACAGCCTGATCCTGGACAAGTTTCCTGTCCACTCACTTTTTATATCTTTAGTTTGAATTACTGTAGTTTGTGGTTTCAGAAATAACTTCTCCATGTGGATATTGCTTGAACTTAGCTCTTTCGGCACCCCAGGCTAAAAGGCTTTAAAGCCATGAACTTGTCAGATTAGATGCTACTAGGATTTAAGACTAGCCAAGCCTAGATTAAGATAGTGTTGAATATGGTGAGTGACTAATAAATATTTGTTGAACAATTGAATGGTTCTAAATATGGTTCATTGTTATTTGTTGCTGGATGGCAAGAATAAAAGCTTTGTTAATTTTATAATGCTGTTAACACAACAATGGAATTTACAGATTCACAGTTTTACTCCAATATTCTGGATATGATCAATAACAACAGAACTTCTGAATTGTTCTGAAACTCTTGGAATAAACAAAGGTCTGTGTTGACAGCAAAAACTGCAGGCATGTTATTTCCTTTGTTGGTAGATTAGTATTAAAAACGTTAGCAAAGAAAGAATGAAAACTGCTATTTAAATCCTTTTTGCCTCTATATTTTATAGAAATGTCATAGCTGATCTTCTTTTCTCTCAGCCACTGGGTCTTAAGAACTGTAGATGGCAATCCAACCACAAAAATGACCTAGTTTGCTAAATTTAGTCATGAATTTGTTTTTCCTAGCCACAAAAAACTTATGTTGCTCTGGGAGAACAGCATATCAGGAAAAAGGCTCATAAAAACAAAAGCAAATCTCAAAGAAATAGAAAACAAGATAATTTTTTGTAGCCTTTTCTTTTTTAGTTCAACTACATGTAAGTTTACAAAATGTAATTTCAGGCTCATGAGTTAATCAAGAAATACTGTGGAGGCATTTCAAATTATGGATAGCTGAACATCTCAGTTACCATGGAAACAAGATACCATACATGAGAACAGGCCACATCATATAGAAGATTTAATTACAATGAAATGATAAATGAATAAAGGCAATTTTTTAGGCTATTTGTGGATAAAATCCATTAGAACTCTGGTTTCCAAGGAAACCCATGTCTAAAAACAGTAATAAGAAAAATTATGGAATAAGATAAACTACATCTGAAAAAGATTTTGAAAAGATTACAGCCATCCCATCAATTAAGAAGATAGTTCTAATTTTAAAAGAATCACATTTGGATGAACTTAGAGTTCTTGTGAGAATCATGAACTAACCATAATGACAATAACACATGGGCTTTCTACACAGAATAATAAAATACTTGTTTGATTGACGAGTGTTCATGAATCTAAGTTTTAGAATATGATTGGAATGGCATATTTAGACATGTTTTTATTTTGAAGTGAGTTTCACTGTGATTTGAAAGATCAAAGCATGGCTGTGTCAGCGGATCATTTTGATTCTAAATGTTGTGCCCTATTACCAAATTTGCTGCTGATTTATGCATGTGTGTTTGGGCTGAGCCAACAAGAAATAAACCATCTGGAGGGCCCTTTTGATGTAAGGATATGTGTAAAAAATATTCACTATCCAATTTAGTCTTGCTGAGAAGTTGATTTAAGACTAGATGGCCCAGAGGTCCTTAGAAGCACGGTATGTTCCAAATTTTAGGCCGCTAGCAAGAAGCTTATTTGCAGGTGCATTGTTTTGGTAGTGTGCGTCTACAGTAGGCAGTGGTATTTTAGGGGAGAACACTACCAGCACCTCTCTCCCATCATGGGGTGTGATTACATGCAAAGCTGGTGAAGGGTGTGGGCAAAAGAAACAAGACTTGTGGGCTGATCTGTACATCTACCGTGTCAAAGGGCAGTCATCTGGCCAGTGGTCAGTTCATTCTATGCTGCTGCCCCTCCTTTGCACATTCACAACAGCAGTCCCTGTTGATTTGGACTTGTGTAAAAAACATCATTTGAAGACCATGGGTTGTAGAGTGAAGACCAACATGAGTTTGGATCCCAGCTCTCTTCTTTACTAGCTACGTGCTCTTGGGAAAGTTTCTGAAACTTTTTGACCTCATTTTCTTCATCAGAAATAATATTTACTGTTGGATTATGATTATTAGTGTCAATACATGTAAAGCAGGGTTTCTCAGCCTCAGCCCTATTGAAATTTTGGGCCATATAATCTTCACTGTGAAGGCTGTCCTATGTGTAGCTGGATGATTAGCAGTATCCCTGCTTCTTCTCATTAGATGCCAGCAGCAATTCCTCCCTACCCCTACCATTACTCCCCAGTTGTGGTAATCAATGACTATCTCTGACATGGCCCAGTGTCTTCTGGCGGTCATAACTGCCCCCCATTGAGAAACGCTGATGTCAAGTGACCTGCTAATAATAGATGATACATGGTAGTTAAATGTTGTAAGTTTCTGTGTGGATGTAGTATACAGTATAGTGGTTAGGTGTAGATTTAGTCAATTTCTCTCATGACCCATACTTTCCTATGCCTTTGTACAGTTCTGAAAAATTCTCAGGTAACATCTTTTCAAATGTTCACTCACTTCTGTTCTTTCATTTTTCTATCTAGTTTGCCTACTGAATTATGTTGAAATTTCTTGTTCTATATTCCATGTCCCTTAACCTCTGATAGTTTTCTCTGTTTTCACCCAGACTATGTTCTGGATGATTACTATGGAGCTATCATCTGTTTGAGGATTCTCTCCTCAGAGGAATCTTTTGTTTAATCTTGGCTACTGAGTTTGTTTTTTTTTTTAAATTAATGGCTATAATGACTATATTTCCATTTCAAGATGGCAGAGTAGAAGGATGTGCGCTCATCTTCTCCTTCAAGAACTCCAAAATTACAACTCACAGATGAACAACCATCGACAGGAGAATGTTGGATCCCAGGAAAAAAAGATACCCTACAACCAAGGGCAAAGAAGAAGCCCCAGCAAGATGGTAGGAGGGGGTGAAATCACATTTAGAATCAAACCTCATACCTGCCAGAGATGCTTGGAGGGCTCAAAAAAACCTTGTGTGCACCAGGACCCAGAGACCCCACAGAGAGTGAGCCAGAACGGTGTTTGAGTATTTCCTGCAGATGTACAGGTCAGCAGTGGCCTGCTGCAGGGGCAGGGGCTCTGCGTGCAGCAGGCCTGGGTATGGCATAAGCCCTCTTGGAGGAGGTACCATTAACCCCACCATAGAGCTGCCAGAACTTACGCAGGACTGGGGAAACAGACTCTTGGAGGGCACAGACTAAACCTTGGGCACACCAGCACCCAGGAGAAAGGAGCAGTGACCCCACAAGAGACTGACCCAGACTTGTGTGTGTCCAGGAGTCTCTGGCTGAGGTGTGGGTCAGCAGTGGCCTGCTGCAGGGTTGGAGGCACTGAGGGTGGCAGTGCATGCACGGGACCTTTTGAAGGAGCTTGCTATTATCCTCATTACCTCCACCATACTTTGGCCTCAGGTCAAACAACAGGGAGGGAACACAGCCCAATCCACAACAGAAAACTGGATTAAAGCTTTACTGAGCATGGCTCTGCCCATCAGAACAAGACCCAGTTTCCCCATCAGTCAGTTTCTCCTATCAGGAAGCTTCCATAAGCCTCTTATCCTTATCCCTCAGAGGGCAGACAGAATGAAAACAACAATCACAGAAAACTAACCAAACTGATCACATGGCCCACAGCCTTGTCTAACTCAATGAAACTATGAGCCATGCTGTGTAGGGCCACCCAAGATGGATGGGTCATGGTGGAGAGTTCTGACAAAACATGGTCCCCTGGAGAAGGGAATGGCAAACCACTTCAGTATTCTTGCCTTGAGAACCCCATGAACAGTATGAAAAGGCAAAAAGGTAGGACACTGAAAGATGAACTCCCCAGGTTGGTAGGTGCCCAATATGCTACTGGAGATGAGTGGAGAAATAACTCCAGAAAAAATGAAGAAATAGAGCCAGAGCAAAAACAACACCCAGCTGTGTATGTGACAGGTGATGGAAGAAAAGTCCGATGCTGTAAAGAGCAATATTGCATAGGAACCTGGAATGTTAGGTCCATGAATCAAGGTAAATTGGAAGTGGTCAAACAGGAGATGACAAGTGTGAACATCGACATTTTAGGAATCAGTGAACTAAAATGGATTGGAATGGGTGAATTTAGCTTAGATGATCATTATATCTACTACTGTGGGCAAGAATCCCTTAGAAGAAATGGAGTGGCCATCATAGTCAGCAAAATAGTCCAAAATGCAGTACTTGCCTGCAATTTCAAAAACAACAGAATGATCTCTTTGTTTCCAAGGCAAACCAATCAATATCACAGTAATCCAAGTCTATGCCCTGACCAGTAATGCTGAAGAAGCTGAAGTTGAACAGTTCTATGAAGACCTACAAGACCTTCTAGAACTAACCCCCCCAAAATGTCCTTTTCATTATAGGGGACTGGAATGCAAAAGTAGGAAGTCAAGAGATACCCAGAATAACAGGCAAATTTGGCCTTAGAGTACAAAACGAATCAGGGCAAAAGCTAACAGAGTTTTGCCAAGAGAATGCACTGGTCATAGTAAACAGCATCTTCCAACAGCACAAGAGAAGACTCTACACGTGGACATCACCAGATGGTCAATGAAAGATGAACTGAAATCAGATTGATTATATTCTTTGCAGCCAAAGATGGAGAAGCTCTATAAAGTCAGCAAAAATATGACTGGGAGCTGACTGTGGCTTAGATCATGAACTCCTTATTGCCAAATTCAGACTTAAATGGAAGAAAGTAGGGAAAACCACCAGACCATTCAGGTATGATCTAAATAAAATCCTGTATGATTATACAGTGGAAGTGAGAGATAGATTCAAGGGATTAAATCTGATAGAGTGCCTAAGGAACTATGGACGGAGGTTCGTGACATTGTACAGGAAGCAGTGATCAAGACCATCCCCAAGAAAAAGAAATGCAAAAAGGCAAAATGGTTGTCTGCAGAGGCCTTACAGGTAGCTGCAAAAAGAAGAGACATGAAAGGCAAAGGAGAAAAGGAAAGATATACCCATTTGAATGCAGAGTTCCAAAGAATAGCAAGGAGAGATAAGAAAGCCTTCCTCAGTGATCATTGCAAAGAAATAGTGGAAAACAGTAGAATGAGAAAGACTAGAAATCTTTTCAAGAAAATTAGAGATATCAAAGGAACATGTCATGCAAAGATGGGCACAATAAAGGACAGAAATTGTATGGACTTAACAGAAGCAGAGATATTAAGAAGAGGTGGCAAGAATACTCAGAAGAACTGTACAAAAAAGATCTTAAAGACCCGGATAACCACGGTGATGTGATCACTCACCTGGAGCCAGACATACTGGAGTCCAAAGTCAGGAGGGTCTTAGGAAGCATCACTACGAACAAAGCTAGTGGAGGGGATGGAATTCCAGTTGAGCTATTTCAGATCCTGAAAGATGATGCCGTGAAAGTGGTTTACACAATATGCCAGCAAATTTGGAAAACTCAGCAGTGGCCACAGGACTGGAAAAGGTCAGTTTTCATTCCAATCCCTAAGAAAGGCAATGACAAAGAATGTTAACCTAAATTACAGTTGCACTCATCTCACATGCTAGCAAAGTAATTTTCAAAATTCTCTAAGACAGGCTTCAACAGTATGTGAAATGTGAACTTCCAAATGTTCAAGATGGATTTAGAAAAGGCAGAGGAACCAGAGATCAAATTACCAACATCTGTTGGATCACTGAATAAGCAAGAGAGTTCCAGAAAAGCATCTACTTCTGATTTATTGTCTATGCCGAAGCCTTTGAGTATGTAGATCACAACAAAGGTGTGGAACATTCTTAAAGAGATGGGAATATCAGACTACCTGACCTGCCTCCTGAGAAATCTGTATGTAGGTTAACTGGACATGGAAGAATGGACTGGTTCCAAATTGGAAAAGGAGTATGTCAAGTCTGTATATTGTCACCTTGCTTATTTAACTTATATGCAGAGCACATCATGCCAAATTCTGGGGTGGATGAAACAAAAGCTGGAATTAAGATTGCTGGGAGAAATATCAATAACCTCAGATATGCAGATGACACAACCCTTATGGCAGAACATGGCAGAACTAAAGAGCCTCTTGATGAAAGTGAAAGAGGAGAGTGAAAAAGTTGGCTTAAAATTCAACATTCAGAAAACTAAGATCATGGCATCAGGTCCCATCACTTCATGGCAAATAGATGGGGAAACAATGGAAACAGTGAGAAACTTTATTTTGGGGGGCTCCAAAATCATGGCAGAAGGTGATTGCAGCCATAAAATCAAAAGACACTTGCCCCTTGGAAGAAAAGCTATGGCCAACCTGGACAGCATATTAAAACACAGAGACATTGCTTTGCCAGCAAAGGTCCAACTAGTCAAAGCTATGGTTTTTCCAGTAGTCATGTATGGATATGAGAATTGGACTATAAAGAAAGCTGAGCACTGAAGAATTAATGCTTTTGAACTGTGGTGTTGGAGAAGACTCTTGAGAGTCCCTTGGACTGCAGGGAGATCCAACCATTGAATCCTAAAGGAAATCAGTCCTGAATATTCATTGGAAGGACTGATGTTGAAGCTGAAGCTCCAATACTTTGGCCACCTGATGTGAAGAACTGACTCACTAGAAAAGACCCTGACTTTGGGAAAGACTGAAGGCGGGAGGAGAAGGGGACAAAAGAGGATGAGATGGTTGGATGGCATCACTGACTCAATGGACATGAATTTGAGTAAGCTCTGGGAGTTGGTGATGGATAAGGAAGTCTGGCGTGCTGCATTCCATGGGGTTGCAAAGAGAGGGGCACAACTGAGCGACTGAATTTCCATCAAATTTTTTATGTTTTATTTATCTGCCTTTAGTAATATTGTTTTTATGGTTTTATTTTTTCCCCTGCATTGGATATTAAAAAATAATTATATTATGATATAAAAGTATCTTTTCAACTGTTCTGTTATTGATGATTCTTCAGCTTCTGCTGGTTACTCTTGGCAGTGTATTCGTGTATTTTCTTACATGCTTTATAATTTTGTCAGTTCACTTTTTTCTAAAGCAATCACATTTATTAATAGATATATTAAAACCATAATAAAATATTAGGAAAACAAATGTACCTATGTATTTTTAAGAATGTACTTTAATAAAGTAGGGTTTATTCTGTGAATGTGCAAATGGCTTGACATGAAGAAATTTATGGTCATAATTTATGTTAATGTAATAAAGGGAAAGACTATACCATTTATCTCACATATACCTAATTATTGAAATAACCTCAAATGGCAAAATTCAAATCAATGCATTAAGTTTAATATCTATTAAACAAAATTCTTCAAAACGTTAGCTCACTTTTGATGAAGCTACTTATTGTTGGTATTTCATCTTTGATTTATGTAAGTGATTCCATTGATAATTTAGTGGTTATTCTGGTGTAGTCTAATATATTCACTCATTCTGGACATGTTTTTATGTTAGACTTTTAGCACAGTGTCTCCATGGAAGCAGTAGAAGAATTTACATTTCACACATTGATAGATATAGGCTAGGGAATCTTATTTCTTGAGATAAAACTTTTCCCTTTCAAGCCTCAGAATAGATAGCTCATATTCATGTCATGTCCTTAGTAGGTGGAGCTTTGCCAATGGAATTTTCCTGACTTCCCACATTATTCAGATATTGTAATTTCAGTTTCCTATAGGAGTACAAATCCTCAAACATCAAGGATTCCATTACACTCATCTGATTTCAATATCCTGTTACCACTGTGTATTCCCTTTTCATCTGTGGTACCTGCAGAATTACACTCCTTGCTTTGAATCTTTACTATTTATTTACATTAACAACTATTTTCTTCTGAATAATTTTCTGTGATTCAGAAGTAGTAGAAGTTATTTTTTTCTTATGTCAGTTCAGCCTACCATTTTGACTGAAAGTTCCACTTTAACCTTTCTAAACTTCAGTTTATCTGCAACATTGGAATAAAGATAACAGCTACATTGTAGGGTTGTTGTGCAGAGTAAATGAGATAATGAATATAAAACTTTTATTTACTGGACACATAGTAATTGCTCAGTGTTCACTATTAGCATGTGAATCAGCTCCTGCACTTCCTGCCAAATTTCAGATACTCAATAATTTATCACTTTAATCTATAATTATTTGTGTATATCCTCATCTCAGATTTCACCTATTTGTTCATCTATTCATGATTGGGAACCATATCAAGAATTGAAATAGTCCTAGGAAATAGTGTCAGAACTATTCAATATTTCTACAATTTGCTAGTCACAGACATACGTACACACTAACATACATAATTTGACCAGGACAGTGTTCTTCATTGAGAGCAATTTTGCCCCTAAAGGGACATTAGCAATGTCTGAAAACATTTTTGAGGGGTGAGGTTCTACTGGAATTTTTGTGGATAGAAGACAGAGACGCTGCTAAGCATCTTGCACAGCCTCTCACAGCAGACTTCCCTGGCTCACAATTTCAGTGGTGCTGAGGTTGAGAAACCCTGAATTAGTCTATTCAAACCGTTTCATGTTTCAAATTCAGTTTATCTTAAAACTGGTTGTCTCAAAAAAATATCGTGAATGGTGCTGTTCACTGAATTGGTAACAATGTTGATTTTTAAGTTGGTGACCAAGGTTATCAATCTGATTCAAAGGAAACTTTTCATATAACCCAGGATTTCTTTGGCAGTGTAGGGTGAAGAGAAGTTACTACATTCACATATTTATGTGGCAAAGAACAATATTAAAAAACAAGACAACATCAATAAACTCAACAGCAACAACTCGCAGTCAGACACCTACATACATAAACACATAGTCACACAAACAAAAGCCAGTGGGGCATGATAACACTTTTAAAGAGAATGTGAAATTAGCTAGGGATGTTTTTAGAATTCTGGAGTACCTAGCATGTAACATTTATACTGCTAAAGTTTCTGAATTTGTTCTGAATATAAAATTGAGTTCCTTTGGGAATCTAGTCCTCATCCTAGTCTCTTAATGGCTTTTAAAGAAAATATTTTTCATTGTATTTTAACTTCCTGTTTTTCTGTTTGTTTCCTTTTCTAGACATCTTTGGTGGCAAATATCTTGCCTTATGTATTTTTGTATCTGTAGCATCAAGCATAGGACTTGATGTACAGAAGATAATAAAGGTCCAAATTAATGAACAAATAGGTGAATGACCAACACCGAGAAAATAATTTATCAATATTTCTACTCATATTTAAGACTATATACCCTGGCTAAGTGAGGTACTGGAGGATGCAGTGAGTAGTTATAGAAGGGAAGAAAAAATGGAAAGAGAAATGGAAGCCCAGCCTCAAACAGAATGCAGGGCTGGAAAACGATGTCATCAACCAAGATACTTTATGTACAGCAATCCAAAATGACGTTTCAACAAAGACTGAAGTAATTCCTATTGTCTTGGAACCAGACAAACATCACTAGTCTCGGCAAATATCAATGGCATGTCCAAAGTCAAGAACACATTTTGCTTGTGTGTGTGCCATTGGTGTTTTGGGTTTATGACTGTTAGCCAACCAGCTGGGCTTTTCTCAGGCAGACTTCAGCACCGCATCCAGCATTTTATTCTTTCCATAGATTAGACAAATTCAAATAATAGTACCAAATCTCTAGTGAACAAATCCTCTATTGCCACTACTTGTATGTTCAATTTAGGAAAAGCTGTAACATCAACCCAGATCTAGAGAAGTATATATCCTAAGTGAACATTTTATGTTTGAATAATTTTCAATATTTTCCAATTAATGATTTCTTAATATTAAAATCTTGATATTTTGTGCTCTCTTGACAGCAACCATTTCATCTATTCTCTCTTAAGATGCTTCCACATTTTCCTCATTTTATACGTGAGAAAATTGAGTATTTGAAAGACAGAGAAACTTGTCCAAGAACTTCACCACTATTAGTGATGGGGCAGAAATTCAAGGCCAGGTCTTTCTGGCTCAGTGTCTTGCCTTCATATTTTGGTCTCCTCATGACCAATGTATAGCAAATTTCCACTCCTTAGACAAATTTCTCCATAGGAGGCCTTCCCATTTTCTTTTTCAGTTGTTCACCATAAAACATATTTGAAAATAAAAGTTTCGGTTTTAAGTTAGAATTTTTCATACATTTCTTCATGCTATACTACCTTCTGCTAGACTGTGAACAACGTGAAAGAAAAATGGTATTTTTCTTAAGAATCAATTTTATTCCTTTCATGAATGTACTGGACAAATACAAATATACCTCATTTGATAATCAGCCTAGAGCTTTCCTTAAAAAATGTTGTTTTAAATTTCAGGTAAAATGTAGATATAGTCTTATGAAAGATTCAAACAACACAGAAAAAGCAAAGCCCTCCTCAGACTTCAGTCCCACCTCCAGGTGTAGCCACCTGAACTAGTTATTATCTAGATTCCTCAGCAACAAATTCACCTTACCTTATATTTGTGACACTGTAGCTGGGGCTGTTCATTGCCAACAGTATGCTTCCTGGGAGTTTTTATCAATAGGGGGTAGAAGGAGACAGAAAAGACTTCTCAGTTTTTTTCCTGTACCACTCAGTATCAGTCCCACAGTGGCAATTTGCCCCTTCAGTCTCCATGTTCTTTTGACAATTCTGAGACCAGCCTCAGGGACTCCCCAGAAGCACAGCTGAGGCAGATGGGTCTCCCCACAAATGGCTGCGCGTCCATCTCCAGGCTCCGCCTTTGTGTGCCTGGATTCTTATAACCTGGTTGCTTTGCTTTGCTTTGTTTGTTTCCCCAGACTGATGATGGTAGCTCTTCCCTGCAGTTAGTATCTCTGATTTCCTTTAGTGTTTCCTCTGTATGCTCTTACCCTTTTAACTTGTGTGTTAAATAACTTCTCTGTTTGCAATATAGTTAATTGGTTTTCTATTTTGCTGACTAGTTTTCTGTTTTTCTCTGAAAGTTATATCATCACAATCATATATACCCCTACAGATGTTTTTCTTATCCTCAATTTGATATTTTATAATTTTGACCAATGATTATATCTGTTTAAAGAGAACGTGATAGGTGATAATATAGGAAAAGAGTAGCGAGTACAAACCCAACTGCGTAGGATAGGGCAATACTGCCACTGACTAATGCAGACTTTGAGAAAATGATAAGCTGAAGTGAGTTTCCAGCTCACAGCCTGGCTTCTGCTTCCTTGAGATTTATTACAGGTACTCCTGGGAGGGTAAGTGGGTGGACAAGACCATGAGTTAATCTTCAGAGATGTCAGGCTCACTGCAGTGGTCTATCAGCATGGTTGTATTGAGCCAGGTACTGGTCATTTAGCAGGAATAAGGTCAGGGGTCAAGGATGGTGGGCTGCTC
Source organism: Oryx dammah (assembly GCF_014754425.2). Classification (NCBI taxonomy): domain Eukaryota; kingdom Metazoa; phylum Chordata; class Mammalia; order Artiodactyla; family Bovidae; genus Oryx; species Oryx dammah. The sequence continues at coordinate 72,286,175 of NW_024070187.1, forward strand.
TGTGTCTTCTATTTCTGCGTTCACTTTAGCCAGCTTCGAGTTCTCAGAAGTTTGTAAAATCAGAACTTCTATGAGGTGTAATGAGTGTTCTCACCACATGGCCCATTCAGGACATCTTGGTAATGATAGCACAGCACTCAGCAGGTTTAACTTTGGAGTACATTCCTCAAGCTGTGTGGGTGGCCCTCTGTGCAGTGGTATGCTGCTGTCTTCCTGGGTTCTTCATTCACCATTATTCTGGGATTCTCTTTGCCTCCAGATTGGAAATAACTTTCTTTCATAATCTTGGAGATATTTTCCCACTATCTTCTAGTTTCCACTGTTTGCTGAGAAATTTGAAGGCATTCTGATTTCTTTTTCATATAAACTATTTTTTTTCCTCTTAGAAAGCTCATAGAATCTTCTCTTTCACCTCATCTTCTGAAATTGTGTGATGCTGTGCCTCAGTGTGAGTCTCTGCATGTGGTAGGCCCTTTATGTCTGGAGACTCATGTCCCTGAGTTCTGAGAAATGTTCTTGAACTGTTTAGCCAATGATTGCCTCCTTCACTTTTGCTGTTTTCCAATTTCCTTTTTTGGAACTCTTATTATACCTGTTCTCTAACTTCTTAAAATTTTCTTCCTCTTTTTGAAAAAGTAGTTCTGTAAGATTTTCTCTGCCATCTGAGTCATTATTCCTTTCCCATCTCTGTCCTTGGCTGTTTCTAAAGAGAGAATTGGAAGTACCTGTATTTTCTATTTATTTATTTATTTTTGGTGCCTGAGCAGTTTGCTATCTGCAAACTGAGGTGTTTTTGCATTTGAACAGTCTCCTTTTTACTCTAGGGTATGCCTCCCTTGGGCTTCCCATGTGGCTCAGTGGTAAAGAACCCATCTGCCAGTATAGAGACACAGGAAACTTTGGTTTGAATCCTGAGTCACAAAGATCCCCTGGAGGAGGAAATGACAACCCACTCCAGTATTCTTGCCTGGAGAATCCCCATGGACAAAGAGTGTGGCAGGCTATATAGCCCATGGGATCGCAAAGAGTTGGACTTGACTGACTGCGCACGCACGCAGGTGGTTTCCTTGCCAATTCGGGTCTCACAAATACTCAGTTGAGTGTTCGTGTATTTGATTCCATTTTAGTCCGTGTGACAAAAACTACATCCACTATTATTTTCAAGACCTGCCTCTTCCTCTAGATTAGCAGCTACTCCACTTAATGTCAGGCTTTTGTGGTACCAGAGTCTTAAGGTTCATTGTCTTCAGACTTTCAATGTTCTTTTTCAGAGTTTTAAAGCCACTATGATTCCTGATTATTTGCATATGATTTTTCTTCTTTCTTTTCTAGAGGCTTATTAAATCTCTGTTGAACTCATACAGGTTTGCATTTCTGATTCTCCACTGAGAATTGTGCTCAAAGGCAGCTGTCTTTGCTGGGCATACATAGGTGTTTTGCGGGCAGGTGAAATAATACATGTCTTCGAATGTATTCTTTGCTCCCTATTATGCTCCTCTTTCTATATTCCTGATACTCTTTTTTTAAACTGCCATCTACCCATTGTTTTAGGTCTATTACTCAGGTTTCACTCTTGACTTCTCTCTAGCTTCTTCATTGCACATGAAATAATCACCACAGTCTGCTTGTTGTGATCTGTTCTTACAAATTTGTTGAATTTTAATTTTTTCTTGTTTATATCACTACAAGCTGTAAATACTTCTCTCCTTGGCTACTATAACAGCCTAGTCGTGTGACTCTGCCGCATGACTTGTATTCACTCTCAGCAAATTTGTCAGAGTTATTCATCTAAATGTAACTCTGACCTTGGCCTGTGCTCTCAACCTTTCAGTGACTTCCCTTCGCTTACAAAGTAAAATGGAAGCTCCTCAATACAGGCATTTGGGGCCTTCCATGAACTTGTTCCTATCTACGCATTTCAGTTTGCTTGAGTTACTGTTAACAAAATAAGATAGAATGAGTGGCTTAAACAACAAACAGGTATTTCTTACAGTTTTGGAAGCTGGGGATTCTAAGGTCAGGGTGCAGATTGTGTTCCTATAAAAGCCCTCTTCCTGGCTTGTAGATGGCTCTTCTTGCTGTAGTCTTAGATGGAGGAGGGAGGAAGCTCTGACATCACTTCTTCTTCCTACAGGGACACTGATCCCATCACGAGGGTTTCACCTTTGTGACCTCGTGTAAACCTAATTACCTTCAAAAGGTTTCACCTCCTAATAGCTTCATATAAAGGGTTAGGGCTTCAACATGTGAATTTTGGGGTGATATATTTAGTTTATAACACTGCCTCTTCAGCTTCATGTCCCCCAGCTTCATGCCTTATCATGCTTTATAACTTGCACTTAGGAAATTTGAAACTGTTTATCTCAGCATGCTTCACGCTGTTCACCACTTTACATTTGTTCATGTTCTACAGCTGCCTTGAATGCCTGTCCTACTTCCCTTTACATGGATATTATGATTTCTAGGAAACCTGTGCTTAACCTTCAAAGTGGATCAATTTCCCTTTCTCTGTACTCCCTTAGTACACAGAGTCTCCCTTGGTATTAGTTCAGTGGATACCTGTTATAGCCCCACTATGGGTATATGGTTTTCTTTTCCTCTAAATAGTAAGCACCCCAAGTACAGAGATTATATCATTTATATTTTTATGCCCAGTGAGCACAGTGCCTGGTTCATGGCAGGCCCTCAAGAAATATTTGTTATTAGACTAAGTAAATATATAACTTTACTTGTGTTGTTAATCTGTGTTAACTACCCCAAACATCCTGAACGTTTTGCTTGTATCTGTGCCTTCATTTTATTTTAATTTTCTGTGTTGAAATGCTTAACATAAACATAAATTTGAAACAGTTTTGACATCAGCACTCTTTTTATAGTCTCAATCTTACATTTATAGCATGCATGAGTTTATATGCTGAGACTAATGGGTCCCATTTATGACATTAAAAAATTGTGCTTAAGCTTTATCAGTAGGGCATTGCCTCAGTGGATTCTCAAACACTGATCAGTGACTGGGTGAGAGTAGATTCAGATGTGAGAAGTCCAGAGTATTGTGTTAAAGGGCAGTTGCTGAGATCAAGGCTCAACTTTGTAGCTTCTGGAGTGCTTATATCATCCGTATCCTGTGATGCTAGTTTTGAAGAAGTAAAACATCAGACATTCTAATCATTATTTCTTAGAGAAGATCTCTGAAGAGATGACAGCAAATTAGAGGCCATCTTCTGGCAAGAGTGAAAAGAAAGTGAATCGTTTTATAAAGGAAGTAATATGTGGAAAATATTTTTTCATCTGTGACATGCTACACAATTGTTTACTCTTGAAATCACTATGATTGTTATTAAGGCCAGTGTGAAAGTTAATTGCCTGTCTCAGCTCAGCCAGATTGTTAGGTCTCTCACATTGTCCCATGACTCAAGATGAGCAAATTCTCTTTGCCATTATTTCTAAGAATAGGTTGCTTTTTCTCTTTTTGTTTTAAGCATACTCCATCTTTGGCCAGGAGTGTAACTGAGGCCTGGCCAAACTTGATGCTTCATTCTCCTCATCAGAATAATTTATTTAAGGGGATCCAAGCAGAACCAATCTTAATCCTTCTTTGGGATGTATGTGTGGATGTTGGAGAGAGACATTTTTCTTTTCTATTGGTTTTTAAGTTGGGGCATTATAGACATTTGGTGGACTTTTTGAGTTGTCACTGGTTAACTTTCTGCATTGATGAAGTCCATGGGTAATTTTATAATATTATAGATTTAGAATGAGAAAATCAAAGTTGGGAGATGGGGCAGGTGAAAGAGAGAGAGCACTAGTAATATAATTTGCATTACTTGATCCAGTTATGTCTGAATCTAGCAACTTCTGAACTTACCAGTTATATAATTAATTCATCACTTTTTTTGTTTGTTTTGTTAAACTGTTTTTAGTTGTTTTCTTTTTCCTTCTTGCATCTGAAAGTGTTCTGACAAAGATATCGCTAGGGTGTTTTGACCACCATTCTCCTCGCCTCATTCTTTTCCCTGGGCCCTATTCTACTTCCTAATTGCATGATGTTTGCTAGTTAAGCATAGGGATGATGAATCCCAACTACCTGAACTTGAATCTTAGCTCTTCTAATGATTAGCTATATAATCTTAGGGAAGTTATTTAACTTCTCTGAACTTATTTTTGTGTCAGTAAAATGAGATAATTACTCGTGCCCACTTTTTGTGTTAATGCATGTAAAGCATCTGCAAAAGGACCTGTGACACGTTAGTGGTTTAGTAGATATTAGTTATTTTAATATTGTTTTCTAAAAAAGAAAAAATTCAAAATATTTATGTTCATCATTATTGCCTGATGTGCAACTGTTAGATTTTGAAGGATAAAGACCTTGTCTTCTTAGCTCGCATAGCTCACACAGATTATGATACCTAGTGTAATCTCTTATTTATGGTGACATTTCTCTGATTTACCTGTTCCCTCACCAGCTGCCGATATGAAGACTTGTCATTCACAGTCTCCTTCCTGAGGGTTGCATGCCTTGATCTGTTTCCTGGTGCACTTAACTTTTCTCTTGACCTCATTACTTTGTAATTTACTGAAGGCTCTTGTTTTCTTGTCCATTTCCCCTTCTTTGACTATAATTTTTATTCTACTTCTTATCATGCTATTTCAACCCATTACTTCCTCACCAAACCTTTATTGAGAAGGGCTCTTTCTAGGTTTACTCGAATCTTGTGAACAGGTTTAGGGCAGCATTCAATAAATATTTATGGTTAAGAAATTACAGAACACATCCCAAGCAGTAATATTCTAAACTCATAGTGAAAGAAAGTTAACTACACACTGATCGTTATGATCTAATACAGGCTTGGCAGATTTGTGCTTTTCAAATTTGATGATCTGCTGCCTGATGTTTTCCTCAACCATTGATTTTCTTTTGTGGTAAATGATTTTAATATTAAAGTAAACAGTGATATATTTTTAACTCCAAATAAAAATTTGCATGGTTTGAGGAAATCAAAACACATTCTAAAGAAATATCTTCATTTCTGTGGGTGTTAGGCCTATGGACATGAATGCTCTAGAGTGTAGTTGGTGGGACATATGTTACCATTCTTTTTTGTTAAAGATATCTCTGTGGAAACATTTGAGAAGATGATCATACTGCATATTTCCTTGGCCAGTATTGGATGGGGTTTATGTTCAACAGGAGTCAGTACTTAATAATAGCTACCAGTTTAGAACACACTTATATGCCCAAGACTCTGCTACACACTGGAGATTCAACCAGTCAATCCTAAAGGAAATCAATCCTAAATATTCACTGGAAGGACTGATGCTGAAGCTGAAACTCCAAATACTTTGGCCACCTGATGCGAAGAACTGACTCATTGGAAAAGACCCCGATGCTGGGAAAGATTGAAGACAGAAGGAGGAGGGGATGACAGAGGATGAGATGGTTGGATGGCGTCATCGACTCAATGGACATGAGTTTGAGTAAGCTCTGGGAGTTGGTGATAGACAGGGAAGCCTGCTGTGCTGCAGTCCATGGGGTCACAAAGAGTCAGACATGACTAAGTGACTGAACTGAACTGACTGCTACCCACAATATACATGATTTGGTATTCACAGCAAGTCTGTTTTACAGAAGAGGAAACTGAATTTTAAAAAGTTAAATAACTTGAATGAGACCTCACAACTATTTTGTGTCATGATGGAGTCAAATCCAGGTCTGTAAATCTATAAAGTGCCTTTAACTACTACTGTGCACACCCTATGAGGAGTCATTCAGAATAACTTCATTCAAGATGAGAAATTTATGAACAATTGAAAAGAGCAGCTTCCATCAGTAAACACCAGCTTGAGGTCTTTAAGAACTTAAGGGCAAAAGAAGGAAGGGAAAGAAAGAGAGACAGTGTTTGTATGTATGTGTTTATGTGTGTGTGTATATAAACACAGATATAGTTTGTATCTATAGCAACTTTCTTGAGAAGACAGAATTGTAAACGTATCCTTGTATCTCAGAATTGCTGTTATTATCATTGTGTCTTCTGCCAATTTGGCTTTAAAACCAGCTAGGTTTTGTTTCAGGAAATAGTGCTGTAGAATTTGCTTTGTGTAGGTCATCATCTATTCAGGCCCTAAGCACAGAGTGGTGAATGTAATGAATGCCAACATTTTGATGGACAATTTGTCCTGAACACTGTCACCTAGGATTACAGTTCTTCAGTCAAAATCACTGGAGAAGGTCAAATAGTCTGCTCTATTGTACATTATTTACAATAGAAAATCTGTTAAATTCCTTACTTAAAAGCTCATCGATAGAGCTATTTACCATCATCACATTTTCCTTCTTCTTTTCTACTTTGCAAAGGTTGACTTGGCAAGAATGTTATTTCACTGTTACACTGTGAACCTCTGGTGCATATTATTTATTTTAGCAAGTGAACCATTTTGTCTATTTGGCTTAAAGTGGTTCACTGTACTGTGTGATAGACAGCAAGAACCTGGCCTAACATATTTTCTATTGATGCATTTAAACCTCATTGATCTACATACACAATGCTTAATGAAAATTTGTAAACATATTGTTCATTTTCGCTTCTAATCTTAATATTAGTTCTATTTTGGGGTGCCAGTGTAGAGAGTCAGACTGTTTCTCAGAGTGCTCCATGGAATAAACATCAGGACCACAAGGATGCTTGTACAAGGGCTTCTGTGGTCAAATGATTTATGCAACTGTTGTAAAAGTATCTTTTAAAAAATCTTTATTGAATTTGAATTTGTTACAATATTGCTTCTGTTTTATGTTTTGTTTTGTTTTTGTTTTTTGGCCTTGAGGCATGTGGGATCTTAGCTCTCTGACCAGGGGTTGAACTTGCCCCTCCCCATAGTGGAAGGTGAAGTCTTAACAATTGGACCATCAGGGAAGTCTCCTGTAAAAGTATATCTTGTCTTAAAGATTCACACCATAATTAGTCTATGAACATCTCCAACCATCTCGCAATTAAAAGATAACTGACATTGTTTAAGCCAGAATTTTATAAATTTATCTATCCAAGTTGAAAAATATTAGTTCTCAACTTACGGGGACACTGTTGTTTCTTGAAATAATACTTACCAGTACCCATTGGCTTTTAAGTTCAGTTGAACTGAGGTTAGAATTTTAGCTCTGTTATTTGAGTAGCACATTTGTCCTTCATTAGCCAAAGATTCCTCTTTTGGGGAATATTTTTCTGACAATATTGTTTTTAAATGAGTGAAACCATGTATAGCATATTACACAATGCTTGGCATAAGTTCTGGCTGTTGTATTGTTTAGTGGCTAAGTTGTGTCTGACTCTTTGGGGATCCTGCAGATTATAGCCTGCCAGGCTCCTCTATCCATGGGATTTCCTGGGCAAGAACACTGGAGTGGGTTACCGTTTCCTTCTCCAGAGGATCTCCCTGACCCAGGAACTGAACCTGCATCTGTTGCTTTGGTAGGTGGATTCTTTACTGCTGAGCCACCTTTGTTTTCTCTCATTTTCTTCAAGAAGCATTTAAAATTGTACTTCCTTTATGAATTCTTACTGCAGAATAGATTTAGAAAAATAATCTGGACCTAAACTCATCTGAGTAAACACACATTTCTGTTGACTGTATTTTCAAATATCAACACAAAATGTATCCTGTGTTCAATATATACTCTGCTTAAAAGCAATGATAATAAATAATCCTTCTTAATACAGAGGTGAAAATCTTATGGTTCTGAGAAAGGAAGTGCAGAGGAAGATCTGAGTTTTGGTCTTATATTAGGTTCTTCAGGTAGCCAAATGCTAAGATTATTGGAGTAAACTAAAGAAAGTTCTTTTAAGGCTGTGTGAGTCACCATAGAAGTAATAGATGCTTTTAGCATTTGTGCCTAAATGTGGTACTATTATTGGGAAAACAAAATGAAAAAATATAGCTATAGCCCAATGAGTTTTGAGATATCAATTGTGCCTTTGGACAATGATTTTTATTGCCATCTATCTTTAGTAAATTCTCAACTGGCTGAATTTGTTGGGCCTACAACCAGTCAAGTTATAAAAATGAATCTGGAAGGATTGCACTTCCATGTGTAAAACTGCTTGTGGTTCTGGTTATTTGACTTAAGAAAGATGTAAGAGAAAAACAATTCAGGTGAACAAATATACCTTGTTTATGATGCTGTGTCAGAAAGAATTCTAGGTGGTTGAACTGCAAACATTGGCCCACTATGCCTTTGTGATGCTGGGAAGGAGTGCAAGTACCAGAAGGAAAGCAGAATTACCACTGGTGGGTTAGGAACACAAGTAGAATTCAAGGATGATGTATTGAACTGCCCATCATTTCATACAGAAGCAGTTTCAGGATGCACCAGGTATTCACTTTATTTTGGTCATCTCTGCTGTTTTCTCCCTCTGTGATTTCATCTCTAGGTACAGGCTCCATTAAAGCAGAAAGCCTCAGTGCAGGATTATCCTGGGAAGGCAGCGGTACATCTCACCTACAGATTTAAATTTTTCTGTTTTAACCAGAATAGTGCATGTGCTAATACAAGAGAAATTAACTTTTCTTTCACTAAATTGCACTCCCTTTCTTAGCATGACTTTGGAGTGTTGGTGTGCCAAAAGACCCATTAGCTTCCACTGAGTAGGAGAGAAAGTGGCAAAAAAAATGTGAGAAAGGAGGGAAACTTATCTTTCCACCCCTACATCCTTATGAATCCCTTTAATGTTTATCCCATTCCTGAATATTCACTTTGATCAACTAATTTAAAAGAGAGTCCTCTTTAATAGAAAAACAGAGATTAGGAGGAGTCCGTGGTGAAACATCAGAGAAGGCAATGGCACCCCACTCCAGTACTCTTGCCTGGAGAATCCCATGGACAGAGGAGCCTGGTGGGATGCAGTCCATGGGGTAGCGAAGAGTCGGACATGACTGAGCTACTTTACTTTCACTTTCTACTTTCATGCATTGGAGAAGGAAATGGCAACCCACTCTTGCCTGGAGAATCCCAGGGACGGGGGAGCCTGGTGGGCTGCCATCTATGGGGTCACACAGAGTCGGACATGACTGAAGCGACTTAGCATCAGCAGAAGCAGCATGGTGAAACGTGGAAGCTGAAATGTAGGAGGGTCAACAGTGTGGGCTTTGAATTTTGGCAGATCTTGTGCTAAGCACAGGCTCTGTAATGTACTGATTGTGACACCTTGATCTCTGAGATATAGTTTTCTATAATTATATTTGGACACTGTATAGCACAGTGGCTGTAATGGATATTTATTCCAGCATCTATTTCTTGGGAGTAGGCTTGACATCACCCCCAGGTCTACGTATGAACATAGGCAATCATAGCCCTTGCCACAGAAATTGGTTCAGTGGTGAGCAAAGACCTAGGCCATTCAGTGCATGGCATTGCACTGAACTCTGGCCCACTGTGATTGGTCCAATCAAGTGAAGTACATGTCAAGCACAAGGTAGGCACTGTCCCTTAATCTGAATGGTATAGTGTGTAGGTGATGAGTTTGGGAATCTGAAATACTTTATTTCACTGCTACAGAAGATGGCAGTCTGCAGATAAAGCTAGTATACAGAGGTTGAAAGGCCAAAGTGAATGACAAGAGAGATTGAATTTATGTCGTTCCAAAGCATGCTCTTCCACTAGAATTTCTAGTTACCTGGGTTTCCTTTTTGTTTAACACAAATCAAACTGTGTTTTTATTAATTTCAAAATAAAGAATCCAAATTCACAAGTGTATTATAAATGTATCATGTCTGACATATCTGTCAGATTATTGTTGTTCACTTGCTAAGTTGTGTCCAGCTCTTCGTGACCCCATTGACGGCAGCATGCTAGGCTTCCCTGTTCTGCACTCTGTCTTGGAGTTTGCTCAAACTCATGTCCGTTGAGTCAGTAATGTTATCTATCCATCTCCTTCTCTGCCGTCCCCTTCTCCTCTTGCCCTCAATCTTTTCCAGCATCAGAGTCTTCAAGTGATATGGAAGAAAATACAGAAAACAGGAGAGGAAACTTTGCAGTGGTATGCTGAGTAACTCAGCTGAAATTAGGCAGACTGACAGAGAAAGCAACTCTCAGGCAGAGACCAAAAGGAGGCAAGGGAGCAAGTTATAAGACCATCTGGGAGAAGCATGTTTTGGCAGAAGCAAGAGCAAATGCAAAGGCCCTGAGGCAGGGCTCTGCCTGGTATGTTCTAAAAACAGTAAGGGGGCCAGCATGACTAGACTGTGGGGAACAGATGGAGAGTAGAAGATAAGGTCAGAAAGATAATGTAAAGTAGGTAGATTACAAATGATCTTGAGGCTATTATAATGATTTTGGCTAACTCTCAGTTAGAAAGGAAGCCATTGGAAGATTTTAGGCAGAGAAATGAGATGACCTGACATATTTTGAAAGGATCATATGGTTTTTTTCTGAATATAGACTGGATGGGGGTATATGCTAGTGGCAGGTAGAGGAATGGCAGAGGCTGGACCAGTTAGGAGGCAGTTGCAGTAATCTAGGGAAGCGGAGACTGCTCTTAGGCCAGGGTGGTGAGGTGGATATACTGAGAAGTGGTCAATGTCTGATCATAGTTTGGAAGCAAAATCTAGATGATTCACTGTTGGATTCAATGTGTGGTGTGAGATTAATGGGAGTCAAGGATGACACAAAAGAAAATAATACTTTTTATGTGGTGGAGCTGTTATGATTAATGAAATAATTTATAAAGACCAGGTATAGAGTAGGCTGTTGAATGATAGTTATAGAATAGTAATGAATACTTACTTGCATTGTATAAGATACTGACAACCTTATAGTCATAAAGGTAACAGCAACATATTTGATAATAAATAGGCTTTGTAAATTGATTCATGATTTGTAAGGTCTTTTCACATGTCTTGTCCTTTAAGCCTTAGAAAATCCTGAGATAGGTATGTTTTTCCTACTTTGCAGAGGCAAAAAACAGGGATGAGATGGGTAAAGTAGTTTTGGTCATTATTCCATTGAAATGGTTACCTCTTTGCAAACCTGGATCTTATGGTCTCAAACACAGTTCACCTTTCTGTATAATATTCTGTCCACCTTCCTGTTCAAAAGTGGCATTTTTGAGGTCACTTCTAGGACAGGTTATAGATTGAGAGCAGCCCATATTTTTTCTTAATTTTTCTTATTGTGACATACCTCATAGAGCAAAGTAGGAGCTTTCACTTGTGTCAGTGTAGAGAAATAATCATAATAAATAACTACTGGATTGGTTAACACCAATTGCCATTAGTGTTACTTGCATTACTACATGAAGTATGTCTAGTAAGTTTTATAGAAACTCTCTGAAGCAGTGTATCAACCAGGGTCCAATCAAAAGACAGTAATCCCACCAGTAATGTTATATAAAGAATTATTAAACTAGTAAAAGGTGTTTACCTACTAGAAAGAGTAAAAGAGACATCTAAAAATGCAGGGAAAGGAAATATAGAAAGTGGCTACCACTGCTAGGGCTGAGGAAGTGTAAACAGGAAGAAACTAAGAATGTGGAAGAGGGCTCCCCACTGCGGCTAAGATTTAGAACTCAGACCAGAATGAATCACACAATTTGTAGGCCCCATGCAAAATGTCCGTTCAGGTATGATCTAAATCAAATCACTTATGATTATATAGTGGAAGTGACAAATAGATTCAAGGGATTAGATATGTTAGACAGAGTGCCTGAAGAACTATGGATGGATGTCTGTGACATTGTACAGGAGGCAAGAATCAAGACCAAACCCAAGGAAAAGAAATGCAAAAAGGCAAAATGGTTGTCTGAGGAGGCCTTACAAATAGCTGTGAATAGAAGAGAAGTGAAAGGCAAAAGAGAAAAGGAAAGATATACCCATTTGAATGCAGAGTTCCAGAGAATAGCAAGGAGAGATAAGAAAGCCTTCCTCAGTGGTCAATGCAAAGAAATAGAGGAAAACAAAAGAATGGGAAAGACTAGAGATCTCTTCAAGAAAATTAGAGATACTGAAAAATCCTTTCATGCAAACATGGGCACAATAAAGGACAGAAATGGTATGGACCTAACAGAAGCAGAAGATATTAAGAAAAGGTGGCAAGAATACAAAGAAGAACTATACAAAAAAGATCTTCATGACCCAGATAATCATGATGGTGTGATCACTCACCTAGAGCCAGACATCCTGGAATGTGAAGTCAAGTGGGCTTTAGGAAGTATCACTATGAACAAAGCTAGTGGAGGTGATGGAATTCCAGTGGAGCTATTTCAAATCCTGAAAGACGATGCTATGAAAGTGCTGCACTCAATATGCCAGCAAATTTGGAAAACTTAACAGTGGCCACAGGACTGGAAAAGGTCCGTTTTCATTCCAATCCCAAAGGAAAGCAATGCCAAAGAATGCTCAAACTACTGTATAACTGAGCTAATTTCACATGCTAGCAAAAAAATGCTCAAGATTCTTCAAGTCAGGCTTCAACAGTACATGAACTGCGAACTTTCAGATGTTCAAGTTGGATTTAGAAAAGGCAGAGGAACCAGAGATCAATGTGCCAACATCTGTTGGATCATAGAAAAACTGAGAGATTTCCAGAAAAATATATATTTCTGCTTTATTGACTATGCTAAAGGCTTTGACCGTGTGGACCACAAGAAATTCTGGAAGATTCTTCAACAGGTGGGAATGCCAGACCTCCTGACCCACCTCTTAAGAAATCTGTATGCAGGGCAGGACACAACAGTTAGAACTGGGCATGAAACAACAGACTGGTTCCAAACAGGGAAAAGAGTATGTCAAGGCTGTATATTTTTACCCTGCTTATTTAACTTATATGTAGAGTACATCATGAGAAACGCTGGGCTGGTTGAAGCACAAGCTGGAATCAAGATTGCCGGGAGAAATATCAATAACCTCAGATATGCAGATGACACTACCCTTATGGCAGAAAGTGAAGAAGAACTAAAGAGCTTCTTGATGAAAGTGAAAGAGGAGAGTGAAAAACTTGGCTTAAAACTCAACATTCAGAAAACTAAGATCATGGCATCTGGTCCCATCGCTTCATGGCAAATAGATGGGGAAACAATGGAAACAGTGAGTGACTATATTTTGGGGATGGGGGCTCCAATATCACTGCAGATGGTGACTGCAGCTATGAATTTAAAGGATGCTTTCTCCTTGGAAGAAAAGTTATGACCAACCTAGACAGCATATTAAAAAGTAGAGACATTACTTTGCCAACAAAGGTCTGTCTGGTCAAAGCTATGGTTTTTCCAGTAGACATGTATGGTTGGGAGAGTTGAACTATAAAGAAAGCTGAGCACTGAAGAACTGATGCTTTTGAACTGTGGTTTTGGAGAAGACGCTTAAGAGTCCCTTGGACTTCAAGGAGATCCAACCAGTCCATCCAAATCAGTCCCGAATATTCATGGGAAGGACTGATACTGACCAATACTTTGGCCACCTGATGCGAAGAACTGACTCATTAGAGAAAACCCTGATGCTGGGAAAGATTGAAGGCAGGAAGAGAAGGGGATGACAGAGGATGAGATGGTTGGATGGCATCACTTACTCAATGGACATGAGTTTGAGTAAACTCCAGGAGTTGGAGATGGACAGGGAGGCCAGGAGTGCTGGAGTCCAGGGGTTGCAAAGAGTTACGCATGACTAAGGGACTGAACTGAACTGATGCAAAATGAAAGTTGTTCAGGGTACTTGTTAAAAAATTATTGAGAATTTTGAGATGTCAGCATCAATGCAACCTTGAAGGTGCCCTTGACTTGGGCGGGACTATCTCAGGAACATGCCAGCCGCTGAAGGGAAACAAACTCGGCAGAGGGTGTGAGCCAGAGTTGGTCTGTAGGAGAAGCCTGCTGAAGACCCCTGAGAAAGGTGTGAGTAGGCTGGAATTTATCTATAAGAAATGCTCGCAGATGTTGGTTCGGATTTTAATATGCCAGAGGTGATCTCTAGTAAGTTGCTTCTGGGGGAGAACCTGCTGGAGAGTGAGTGCCTCTGGGGCCTCCTAAAAACTGCTGGTGACTGTAACATGGGAGGGAGAAACAGCCAGACTGGAATTAGGAATGGAAGCTCCTTTCTCTTGCAGTGACCCCCTCGTGCCCTCTATTGAGAAGCCTGACACTGTGTCAGCTTGACAGAGGGAAATGCTTATATGGCCCATTTGTAGTGTCACAAAGCATGGCAAAGAAAGGTGGATTTGAAGCAATAAAATAACTGGCACAGGCAAGTATTGTGATAATTCTATTGTTACACATGAAAAAGCTATTTCAGAAAGTTGGAGTCTCCAATTTGAAAAGTTATTGGCAATTGTAGACCTCATGACTATCAGTTTGCTGTCTTGCACCCATTGAATTCATGAGTTTGCTGCCTTAAGAGGGGTAATCAGAAACAGAGTGGGGTAGAGGGGGCTTGAGGGATAAGCAGCACAGCAGGTCGTCCTGGGAGGCAAGTGCATCATTAAGACACTCGCGGAGACTTCTCATAAGAAACAAGCCACAAGGACAGAGCAACAGGAAAATCAAAGGTTTCCTTTCATTGTACTTAAGGACAACCACATAGTTAGTGAGGGAAAGCTCTTTTTTATAGAATACTTTCAGCTGCTGCTGCTGCTGCTGCTAAGTCGCTTCAGTCATGTCCGACTCTGTGTGACCCCAGAGATGGCAGCCTACCAGGCTTTTCTGTCCCTGGGATTCTCCAGGCAAGAATCCTCTCCAATGCATGAGAGTGAAAAGTGAAAGTGAAGTTGTTCAGTCGTGTCCGACTTTGCGATCCCATAGACTGCGGCCCACCAGGCTCCTCCATCCATGGGATTTTACAAGCAAGAATACTGGAGTGGGGTGCCATTGCCTTCTCCGATACTTTCAGCTAATACATTAGAAAGGATAGCACAGAATCAAAATAACTTTATTTTATAACCCCTAGTGATATAATGGTTATAAGCAATATTCACCAATGTCTGCTAATATCAAAAAATGAAAAACAAATGTGCTGCTTTTTTTTTTTTTTCCATCTCCCAGTCTTCTTTTCTACTGGAGAATGTCCTCTACCAAAGAGTGAGGTTTTGAGCCAAATAAATGCATCTATAGGTCTAGGATTTCCAACACCAGACCTAATCAGAAGGAAGCCTGAGGGGGGCAGTAACAGGGACCCAGGCCAAGACAACAGTGAATCCACACTGTTAGAGGAATCTTTAGGAGTGATTTCTTCAAGGAGACAAAGCTAACACCTAATGTACTTGAAAATTTTGAAAAGAGATTGGAATAATCAAGGACGTGTTTGGATGCGAATTATTGCTAAGTACATAGAAAATTAAACCAATATAAAAACACTGGAAAATCATTTCACTGCAGGGAAAACAAAATGCATTGGAAAAGACAAAATAATCATAGCATATTATATACTGTTTACCTATGAGTAGATACCACACTGTTGTTTAGTTACTAAATCATGTCAGACTCTTTGTGACCTCATGGACTCTAGCCTGCAGGCTCCTCTCTCCTTGGGGTTTCCCAGGCAAGAATACTGGAGTGAGCTGTCATTTCCTTCTCTAAAACATGAACTTCTTGATTGAGACATCACCTATGAAGTATTATCTGAAAAAAATCTATTACCTAACTACCAACTGACAGAAAATCCAGAGACAAAGGAAAATGTTAAAGGAAACTGCTAGCATAAAGTCAGAAAGCCCAGAGTGTGCAAACTACAGGACAAATGATCAAGATTTTCCAATAAATAAATTAAACATAAAAGACATAGAGGAAGAACCTGGAAATTAGAAACTTCAGAGGCATACAAACAAGTGCAGTAAATGGGTCTTATGTAAATTGTTAATTGAATGTTGTTCTGTAGCCGTTAATTGAATGTTGTTTTTCTTTTTTTTTTTTTTTAATTTATTTATTTATTTTTAATTTTTACTTTACAATTCTGTATTGGTTTTGGCATAGATTGACATGAATCCACCACTAGTTGAGAGAAAATAATAATATATTTCTCACTATACTAGAGTCATATAACTCTGTTTTGCAAAATGGAATTGTATGGGAGGATAAATAGGGTTTTTATTATAAAGCACTTAACCTATACTGTATGCTTATGTTTTTGAGTTATTTTCTTTAATTAAAAAAAAATCAAAGAAAGGAAATCCTCATATTCACTTTTGATAGTTTGACAAGAATTTTCCTCTAAAGTGACTTAAAAGATCCCTCTCTTTTCACTTCAAAGTGTCCTTGATTCTTAGACTTGCCTAATCTTAGCCGAGCTGACAGAACACAGCATTTAATAAGATTTCATCAGTGTCCAGAAGTGCTGTTTTACCCTAGGTAACTTGAAACAGAAAAGAAGAAAAATGCATATTTTTCTGTTAATCAAAATGTTTCAAACAAGCTTTTAGGGTATCCTTGGGCTACCAAAGTCCTTTTTCTTTTTTTTCAATAGACATCTCTGAAAACAGGGCAGCTACAAGCTATAACAACATTAAGAGGCTTCTTTTCTTTCAGATACAATTAAAAAACAAAACAAAAACCAACAACTCTACTCAGGGTACTTGATGGGCCTAGCATAGTTTCTTGCATTTAGTAGGCACATGTGTAGGTTTGCTTGAATTAAATTGTCTCTTAAGAGACAGCATGCGGTCCTGAAAATAACTGCTTTCTAGTCTGTGTGGTTGTTTAGCCACTAAGTCATGTCTGACTCTTTTGCACCCCCATGAACTGCAGCACTCCAGGTGCCTCTGTCCATGGGATTCTTAGTCTAGTCTGTGACTCACCATCAAATGCTCTTGGGACCTTGCATGAGTTACATCACCTTTCTGGGCCCCAGTGTCTTCATCTTCAAAATTATGACAATGAAGTAGAAAAGTGCCATGAGCCTTTCCAACTCTGACATTTGATGGATACAAGATTAACACCATTCCTGCTTCTCATGTGGTAAGGTAGTATTGGAGATATTAAATTATGTTTTCTCTGATGTTTCCTCTTTTACTCCATATTCTTTTCAAGCCTGGGTCAAAAGAGGTTTGCATCAGGTCTGAGTACTTGAGAGAATGAGGATTTTGTGTGGATAAAGGCTGACCAAAACTGTATGTTCCTACCCAGATTCCCTGGTGTTTTAATCCTGCCTAAATCTGGCAGAATGTTCATCAGTTCAGTCCCTCAGTTGTGTCTGACTTTTTGCTACCCCATGGACTGCAGCATACCAGGCTTCCTTGTCCATTACCAACTCCTGGAACTTGCTCAAACTCATGTTAGTTGAGTTAATGATGCCATCCAAGTATCTCATCCATTCTCCTGCCATTAATCTTTCCCAGCATCAGGGTTTTTTCTAACGAGTCAGGTCTTCACATAAGGTGGCCAAAGTTTTGGAGCTTCAGCTTCAGCATCAGTCTTTCCAATGAATATTCAGGGTTGATTTCCTTTAGGATTGACTGGTTGAATCTCCTTGCAGTTCAACAGACTCTCAAGAGTCTTCTCTAACACTACACTTCAAAAGCATCAATTCTTCAGCCTTGTTTATAGTCCAACTCTCATATCCATACATGACTATTGGTAAAACCACAGCTTTTACTAGATGGGCCTTTGTCAGTGAAGCCACATCTCTCCTTATTAATGTGCTGTCTAGGTTGGAATACCTTTTCTTCCAAGAAGAACGCGTCTTTTTCTTCCAAGAAGAACGTGTCTTAATTTCATGGCTGCAGTCACCATCTACAGTGATTTTGGAGTCCAAAAATATAAAGTCTGTCACTGTTTCCATTGTTTCTCCATCTATTTGCCATGAAGTGATGTGACCTGATGTTATGATCTTAGTTTTCTGAATGCTGAATTTTAAGCCAGCTTTTTCACTCTCCTCTTTTACTTTCATCAGGAGGCTCTGTAGTTCCTCTTCGCTTTCTGCCATAAGGGTGGTGTCATCTGCATATCTGAGGTTATTGATGTTCCTCCCAGCAATCTTGAGTCCAGCTTGTGCTTCCTCCAGCCCAGCGTTTCTCATGATGTACTCTGCATATAAGTTAAATAAGCAGGATAACAATATACAGCCTTGACATACTCCTTTCCCTATTTGGAACCAGTCTGTTGTTCCATGTCAGTTCTAACTGTTGCTTCTTGACCTGCATACAGATTTCTCAGGAGGCAGTCAAGGTGGTCTGGTATTCCCATCTCCTGAAGAATTTTCCACAGTTTGTTGTGATCTATGCAGTCAAAGCCGTTGGCGTAATCAATAAAGCAGAAGTAGATGTTTTTCTGTTGCTTTTTCTATGATCCAACAGATGTTGGCAATTTGATATCTGGTCCCTCTGCTTTTTCTAAATCCAGCTTGAACATCTGAAAGTTCATGGTTCACGTACTGTTGAAGCCTAGCTTGGAAAATTTTGAGCATTACTTTGCTAGTGTGTGAGATGAGTGCAACTGTGTGGTAGTTTGAATATTCTTTGGCATTGCCTTTCTTTGGGATTGGAATGAAAGCTGACCTTTTCCAGTCCTGTGGCCACTGCTGAGTTTTCCAAATTTGCTGACATGTTGAGTGCAGCACTTTCACAGCATCAATTCTTAGGGTTTGAAATAGTTCAGCTGAAATGCCATCACCTCCACTAGCTTTGTTTGTAGTGATGCTTCCTAAGGCCCACCTAGCTTCACACTCCAGGATGTCTGGCTCTAAGTGAGTAGTCACACCATCATGGTTATCTGGGTCATGAAGATTTTTCTTGTAGAGTTCTTCTGTGTATTCTTGCCACCTCTTCTTAATATCTTCTGATTCTGCTAAAATAAAATGGAGGGGAGTGAGAAGTCCCTGAGTGACTGTATTTTCCCTTGAGCCACTGGATAGAAATGAAAGTAAACACTAACAGGATAAAATAAAATTATATTATTTATTATTATATTTTATTTATTTTAATATGTAATATATATAAATTATATTTATATATCCACTGTATATATTATTCAAAACATTCATTTTAATTCTTTTTTCTTTGCATCAGCTGGTTGTTTTGGTGTCCTTTAAAGACAGTCTTAAATTATATGAGAAAAGAGTTTTGACATTTCTGTCACATAAAATGATATGGACTGAATCGTGTCACTCCACAATCTCCATGTTCAAGTTAAATCCCCAGTGTGACTGTATTTGGAGATAGGGCTTGTGAGGTGGTGATAAAGCTTAAGTGCGGTCACAGCGTGGGGACAAATCTGACTACAAAACAATCCTCCCTCTCTCTCTGCCATATGAAGGCACAGCAAGAAGGTGGCCATCTGCAAGCCAGGAAGAGAGATCTTGCCAGAAATGGGTAATGCTGACACTCTAGTTTCTCAAACTCACAGCCTCCAGAATTGTGAAAAAATAAATGTGAAGTCTGTGGTGTTTTGTCATGGTGGTCTGAGCAGGCTAACAAATAAAGCCTTAGGAAAATCAACGCAGATGGATCTATAGTGAACTTTGTTGACATCAGAATGTCCTCAGAGGTAGGCTGTGGCAAGATACCGGAAGAGGTCAGTTTTCATTCCAATCCCAAAGAAAGTCAATGCCAAAGAATGTTCAAACTACTGCACAACTGAGCTAATTTCACACGCTAGCAAGAAAATGCTCAAAACCCTTCAAGCTAGGCTTCAGCAGTATGTGAACCAAGGACTTTCAGATGTACAAGCTGGATTTAGAAAAGGTAGAGGAACTAGAGATCAAATTGCCAGCATCTGTTGGATCATAGAAAAAGCAAGGGAATTCTGCTTCACTGACTACTCAAAACCTTTGACTATGTGGATCACAACAAACTGTAGAAAATTCTTAAAGAGAAGGCAATATCAAACCAGCTTACCTATCTTCTGAGAAACATGTGTTCTGTCAAGAAGCAACAGGCAGGTTCAAAACAGGGAAAGGGGGATGTCAAGGCTGTATATTGTCATGCTGCTTATTTAACTTTTATGTAGAGTACATCATGTGAAATGCTGGGTTGGATGACTCACAAGCTGGAGTCTAGATTGCCAGGAGAAATATCAATAACCTCTGATATGCAGATGAACAACTCTAATGGCAGAAAGTGAAAGGAACTAAATAGCTTTTTGATGAAGGTGAAAGAGGAGAGTAAAAAAGCTGACTTAAAACTCCATATTGAAAAACTAAGATCATAGCATCCAGTCCCATCACTTCATTGCAAATAGAAGGGGAAAAAATGGTAGCAATGACAGATTTTATTTTCTTGGGCTCCAAAATCAATGTGGACAGCGACCACAGCCATGGAATTAAAAGATGCTTACTCCCTGGAAGAAAAGCTATAACAAACCTAGACAGCATGTAAAAAGCAGAGACATCACTTTGCCCTCAAAGGTCTGTTTATTCAAAGCTAGTGTTTTTCCAGTAGTCCTGTACAGATGTGAGAATTGGATGCTAAAGAAGGCTGAGCACTGAAGACTTCATGCTGTTGAACTGTGGTGCTGGACAAGATTATTATTGAGAGTCCCTTGGACTGCAAGGAGATCAAACCAGTCAATTCTAAAGCAATTCAACCCTGAATATTCATTGGAAGGACTGATGCTGAAGCTGACGCTCCAATCCTTTGGCCACCTGATTCAAAGAGCCAACTCATTGGAAGAGACCCTGATTCTGGGAATGATTGAGGGCTAGAAGAGAAGGGGGTGACAGAGGATGAGATGATTGGATGGCATCATCAACTAATGGACATAAGTTTGAGAAAACTCTGGGAGAGAGTGAAGGGCAGGGAAGTCTGGCATGCTGCAGTCCATGCGGTCACAAAGAGTCGGACCCACCTTAGGTACTGAATGACAACAAAAATAAATTATTTGAAATAATTAAGGATAAAACTCAAGCTATGATCGGCATTCCCCAGGTGAATGAAATCAGAGTAGAAAGCTACCTGAAGAGTTGGTAATTAGATCTAATGGACTGTAAGTGAAATCGTAAGTGTTCAGTGCCATTGATTTTATTCTTAACCTCCTCCCTCTTATTTAGAACCTGTGAATTTTATGCTGACAAGGGGGCAAAACTGAATAAAAGTGGGAGTAAGTGGTGCTTGTACAGTGATTTTGTGGGGATTTCTGGCTACCCAGTTACAAACCAAGGAGCACCTCCTTGACTTTCCTTCTAGAGCACAGAAATCTCTTCATTTAAATTTCTCCACTCAATCCCTGCCAGCAGCATACAACCTATTTTATCATAAATAGAAATCAAGAAACATCTACTAGATTTTAAAGCAGGAGAACCTCCTCTATCTTTGATCACTTCTTTTACTTACAGGGCTTCCTGGTGGCTCAGATGGTAAAGAATCTGCCTGCAAAGTGGGAGACTAGGGTTCAGTCCCTGGGCCAGGAAGATCCCCTGGAGAAGGAAATGGCAACCCACTCCAGTATCCTGGCCTGGAGACTCCCACGGACAGACAATTGCGACTAAATCAGCCACAGAATTTTGAAAGGTCACTTGAATTCTGCTTGAATTATTGGAATATTTGTTTTCTATCTTTGTGTTTGTTAGCATATACATCTCTTTCAGCTAGCTTGTTTAGACTGTATTGAAATTTATTTTCCTGTGAACATACCCAGGACAGAGATCAGCTTCAGAACCTGCAGGCCAATAATATAAGTTGACCTGTTACTAAAATCAACTTAAGATGAATTTTATTAAATTTGATACAATTCATTAAATTTTATTAAATATTAGAATTCTCAACTCATCCAGAATGAATTAAAATTGCATGTAGAAATTTGGTTGTACATAAAACCTGTAGCTACTGGAGATCTGAATTTTCGTTCTTATCTTTATCCAATAAGCAAAATTGAGCCTCGCCTTGGTTATATGTTCCTTGTGGTTTACCTGTGATAACCATCATGTCCCCTCTTGATTCTGGTCATTGGAAAGCCCCAGTGAGGGGCAAGGTATCATTTTTTTTCATTGGATCTTTGTCCTCGACCCTTCTGTGTAATACCACAGTTCAGTGCATGTCAATATTTAGATTGAAGTCCTGGAAAGAGCTCCAATTACTTACACTCACTCTTGGGCCTGATTTTCACAGTCCGAACTCCTTGTATGACCTCTATGCCCTGGTATTTCAAAGGAAGATTGGATAGCATGGTACTGGCTGTGATGATGAAGGTTACTAAAAATGACAAATAACTGACCCTTTAATAAGATTTAATAACAGGTTTATTGAGCTGTGAGGTTGTCAGTGGTAATGAGATTTTATTCTCATTTTCTCACATCTTTTTTAATTTACAGCAAATTGGAAAAAAATTGTTTTTAAGGGCTACCAAAAATATGATTCATGGCTTTTGCTCATGGATATGTTAAGTTCATTAAAAAATTATGAAGATGCATAATGCCCAGGGTAAACTGAAGACTCATAAAACATTTTACTTAAGGTAAAATTGATTTCAAATGTGCTGGGGGAGTGAATATTAGTTAGCCTTAGATTAATTCCCTTTAGCTTGGAGACTAAATGTACGGGGCAAGGTAGTTCTTTAAATTAAAGATGGCATAATTAAAAGTGCAATAAATTGAAAGAAATTACTTTATTTGATATAACTCTGTGCAGTCTGGTCTCACTGTCTGATTCTGTTATGGCATTACCAATGAGTGGTAACGACCAGGTACTGATTTTCAACTATATTATTCTTCACTGTAATCACCTTTCATTATAACACTTATCTGAAAGGGTACATCGATCAGAAAATGCCCATTAATTACACTGCTAATGGTCAGCAAGTGAGAAGATTATGCTAGAATGAATAGGGAACGAGCTGTAACTACCTTTGGGATAGCGCTCTAAGTACAACAGTGGTACCCTGGGTGATGCTGAATTGGTAGGCAAAGCTGCCAGCCTGGAGCCAGCAGGTAGCAAGCATTATTGACCTTTCATTTACTTGGAAAACTGCAGGAGCCTGGAGCCCAATATTAAGCAATGATACTCAGAGCTTCTCTGGCTTGGAAAGGCTTGGGGAATGTAGTCCCCTGATAATGCACAGAGATGTTTCTAGATGGCATGGCTTGATTATGCTTTAGGTTTTTGAAGGCTCCCCTTTTCTGTGCTGGATGAAATTTGAAACATGAGCTACAACTTTTTTATAATTGAATGTAAAGTATGGCAAAGAATAATGATTTTTAGATAAATTGTTTCCAAATACCTAGTGGGTTAATGGGTGCATTTATTTAGTATACTTGTATATCGATTTTTCTTGAAACAATTTCCATATACTTTAGAACTGTTGCAATGTTTATTAATATGTGAATTTGTCATAGAGTCTTTATGTAGCAATATCTATCTTTGACTCCATTGGTATTGAAACTACACTTCTATTTTTTTTAAAGCTTTATTTAATGTTTAGAAAAATCACACAAAAAATTGTCTTGTTCTTGTATGGTGAGATATATTGTTGTTATAGATTTTAAGTACTATTGTGTTTAAAAATTAGAGAAAAAGGAAATGAGATAATTTTGACTGACTTTAATATAGAAGTGAGGAGTAAAAAATGTAATGACTAGAGAATGAAGAAAATGGGATGATTATGGACTGTTCACTGGAGAAATTAGGGTATGAATTGATTTTTATGTTTGAAGTAAGGGAGGGGAGAAGAGGCAGGAGAGCTGCAAAGACTTTTGAAAGGGAGTGAAGTGACTCCTCCTTTATGCAACTTCACTGCTAACACAAAAGAGAACATTGTGCTGCTGTTCTTGAGATGAGTCAGAAGTGGGACCCAACAGAAAGAAGGAGCATCCCAAAATGAATAAAGGAAGAAACGAATGACTGAAATGGTGATTTTCTTAAATATTACTGCTCTTTACTTGTCTCTTGGCAGAAACACAAGAAACTTAAAATTACTATGCTATGCCAGTTAGGTTTTTAAGAAGTGAAGCATTTAGATTTTCCAACTCATTTTTTTTGTATTCTTTATCAAACAAGTTTACTTTTATTTTCTTTTGTAAGTGGTATGAATATACAGCTTCTTTTGGGGTATTAAGAAGATAATGCTTTTGTCTCTTGTGGGTGCCAAATATAGGACAAATTAACATTCAGCATACCTATTACTTGGAAATTAAAACACTATTACATTTTTCAGAATGATTTCTTTTATTACAAAGGTATATTTAATTAGGCATTTAAAAATGAAGTGTTCCTTGAAATTTGGAAGTAATTTTATTATTTCCATAATTCTCTTGCCAAATTAATTAGATACCGTGGGCCAAATGTGTAGTTAAAAATCATCAGATTAATGCAAATGACATTTTATATATAAAATTAGATAGTAGACTTTTAGAGCTTTTAAAATTTAATCTGAAATGCAATTCTGAAAATAGTGCTTTATATCAAAATTAAAGATGCTATTTAAAATTAATTCTAAAGCTAAAGGACAAACATTATTTCAGATTAAATGCTATAGGACAAAGATTAATGGTGAAAATCTTTAATTAGTGAGAAGGAATTGAGTGGAAAATTATTAACTTGTCCCTTCATAAATCTTTAATACTAATTGATTAGTACTTTATATTTAAAGATATAATCACCAGAGTGTAAATAAGCAGTGTAACTCTTTTTTAATAGTGAGCTAAAATATTCCACCAGACATATGAAAGGCAATGCCTTCTGGAATAATTGGAGTATCCTATTTCCAGGATATTGGAGGTGTTTTATTAGAAAAACTACATAGTTGTAAACTTTAGAATCATGAGGAAAAAAATAAAATGGCCATGCCACATGACTTGCAGGGTGTTAATGCCTCGACCAGGGATTGAGACTGAGCCTGTGGCACTGAAAGTGCCTCATCCTAATCTCTGGACTGCCAGGGAACGCCCTAGAGTCATTTCTGAAATTTTTAATCTCTCTTTCTCTGCTGCAAACATCACACTAGCTATTTCAGAAATACTAAATTTACCTCTTTTGTTAAAAAATTTATTTTTGAACTGTCATTAGGTAGTCATTTAAAAAATCTCCCCAAAATTTGTTTTTAATCTCTTAACCAGTACATTTATTTTATAGAACTGTTAATACATGTATAAAATCATGCTGGTCTAAATGTGGGGATTTTTAAAAAGTTGCTTCATTCATAAATATAACTGGGAATTGTTTTCTCACCTTCAATAGTCATAGAGAAGTCTAAAGAGTAAGGATGAAATGAAAACTCAGTTAAATTTTCATTAGCATGTGGTCAATTATTTGATGAAAATTTATTAGAATTTCTCTTGAAGTGAATCTGGGTAAAAGAAATACTTTGATACAATGATTGTGGTAGATGATGACACCCCAAAGGCATGTTCAGGTAATAAAGAAATGGTGCCTAATCTTCTGGAAATGAAAGAAAAAGAATAATTTTTGTTTTTCCTGGAAGAAAAATAGAAGATAGCAACAAGTAAGCTATCAGAATGCTGTGTGTTGTATGATGCAGTTAATTCGTACAATTCCCCACAAATGCTTGCTGTGAGTATATTTCTAGAAGTGAGAAAGTGCTGACTTTAGCCACACCTGTTGATATGAAGTGAAATAGATTCAGTGCGCATGAAAATAGAAGCCAAGGAAAGGTTCTAGACCTAGAATTGAAATCTGAGCCACTTGAAATTACACATAGGCCCTTATCCCCAGGTAACTCAGTGGTAAAGAATCCACCTGCCAATTCAGGAGACACAGGTTCGAACCTTGGGTTGGGAAGATCCCTTGGAGGAGGAAATGGCACCCCACTCCATATTCCTGCCAAGAGAATCCTATGGACAGAGGAGTCTGTGAACTACAGTCCATGAGGTCACAAAGAGTCAGACTCGACTGAGCAACTGAGCATGCATACGCATTATTATCAGCACAGTAATGAAAAATGTCTGACTCAGTCTTTAGGAACCAGGAATGAGATTGAAGAGGGAAGCTTTCTAAGTTGTCTCTGGCTACCATAACAAATAGGGGCTTTCCCAGTGGCTCAGCGGTAATGGATCCACTTGCAATGCAGGAGCTGCCGGAGACCTGGGTTCAGTCCCTGGGTGAGGAAGATCCCCTGGAGGAGGGTATGGCAAGCCACTCCAGTATTCTTGCTGGAGAATCCCAAGGTCAGAAGAGACTGGTGAGCTATAGTCCACAGGGTTGCGAAGAGTTGGACACGACTGAAGCCACTTAGCATGCACACATGCACACCATAACAAACGTTATAGATTGGATGGCTTAAACAACAGACATTGGTTTCTCACAGTTCTGAAGGCTGGGAAGTATGAAGATCAGGGTGTCAACTGATTCAGTTCTTGTTGAAAGTGAAAAGTGACAGTGTTACTCACTCAGTCGTGTCTGACTCTGGGAGCCAGTGGACTGTAGCTCACCAGGCTCCTCTGTCCATGGAATTCTCCAGGCAAGAATACTAGAGTGGGTAACCAATGCCTTCTCCAGGGGATCTTCCTGACCCAGGGATCAAACCTGGGTCTCCTGCATTGCAGGCAGATTCTTTATCATCTTAGCCACCAGGGAAGCCCCAGTTCTTGCTGAGGGCTCTTTTACAAAACCTTGATTAAGCTATATTCTCATGTGAAGGAGAGGTCTTTCAGGTCTTTTCTTAATAGGGCACTAATCTCATTGTACTACACCCTCATGACCTTATTACCTCCCAAAGGCCCTCGCCTCCAAATACCATCACATTGGGAGTTAAGGCTTCAATATATGAATTTTGACAGGCCACAGATCTTCAGTCCATAGTAGAAGCACTATTTACAGAAGATGGAGGAAAAAAAATGACTTCATTGTAATGTATGGAAGAACAGAATGGGACAATGCAGTGGTTCTGAGGATCTCATTTTATAAAAAGCAAAGTTTTTAAATAGATCATTTCCAATAAGAATGTTGTCACTTCTTTGACCCAAATACAGTTATCATTTCTTTTTGTTTTTAGGACTGCAAAAATAGCACTCTTATTAGCAATAATTTATGAGAAGAAGTTCAACCACAGTTGAAAATGTCAAGTTCATTCAGCCACTCAATAACACTGAATGGTGTGGGTTCGGGGTAACAATATACAGTCTTGACATACTCCTTGGTATTTTGGTGGACATTTTATTCCATAATATATTTTAATTTTAAGGAAATATACATATACTGGAGTGGGAGGGTATCCTCAAATATTTTTCTTTCCTTGAAGTGTATGTACTAAAAAAAAATTGAAAACCAGTGTTTTAATCAACTTGTATTTTTGTGACCAGTTAGACACATTTGTGTTTGATCCTATTAATTTTCCTGTCAAGAAATATTTATTGAGTGAATATTGCTGTGTGCCAGACAGTCACAGTGCCAGGTAAGGAGGATAAGGTGATGATCAAACATATATGGGCCCTTGTCTTTACCAAACCTATATTCTAGAAGGAAAAGTAGACAAGAATAAGAAGAGTTATATAAGCATAGTGACAGTTGTGAGTGGATAAGTTTTATGGGGGAAAAAAAGAAGCAAGAAAAAGTTGAGAATAGAGAATAAGGATGGTGAGGCGGTATATTTATTTACAGGGGATCAGGAAAAATCTTTGAGGTGGTGTTATCTAAGATGAAACTAATAGTCAAGTGCAGGATAAGGGTCAGAAGAGAATTCCAGGCAGTTATGCATAGGTTTGCTTGCTAAGTCACTTCAGTTGTGTCTGACTCTTTGTGACTCTATGGAATGTAGCCTGCCAGGCTCCTCTGCCCATGGTGATTGATTCTCCAGGCAAGAATACTGGAGTTGGTTGCCATGCCCTTCTCCATGGGATCCTCCCGACCCAGGGGTTGAACCCATGTCTCCTGTGGCTCCCACACTGCAGGCAGATTCTTTACTGCTGAGCCAACAGGGAAGTCCTGCACATAGGCATATTCTTGGAATCAAGACCAATGTGACCAAGATTACATGACTGAGGGCGAAAATGGTACCTATGTGGTTACAGGAGCACACAGGTGTAAGATCATGCAGAACCACAAAGACAGAGATCATCAAATTACTGCCCCTGGGAAAAATTTTGCTAGTTCATTATAAGTACAGTTTAACTGAAACATAGCCATGCTCATTCCTTTTCATATTTTTATACTTGCTTTCATTCTACAAGGCAGAGTTGAGTAGTTGTGAAGGGAACTGTATAGCCCACAAAACCCATAATATTTAATCACTGGATCTTTACAGAAAAAAAGTTTGCCTATTTCTGATATAGAACATAGAGATATTCTGGATTTCAATCTAAGAAAGGAGAAGGCAATGGCACCCCACTCCAGTACTCTTGTCTGGAAAATTCCATGGACAGAGGAGCCTGGTAGGCTGTAGTCCATGGGGTCTGCAAAGAGTCAGACATGACTGAGCGACTTCACTTTCACTTTTCACTTTCATGCGTTGGAGGAGGAAATGGCAACCCACTCCAGTGTTCTTGCCTGGAGAATCCCAGGGACGAGGGAGCCTGGTGGGCTGCCGTCTATGGGGTCACACAGAGTCGGACACGACTGAAGTGACTTAGCAGCAGCAGCAGCAATCTAAGAAAAATGAGAAGCTATTAGTGGGTTTTAAGCAGAAAAATATGACTATTCTGGTTTATATCTTAAGAATATCCCTCTGATAAATGAGTGAAGAATGGATCAGAGAGGACAAGTATGGAATTAGAGCTATTTTAGGACACCTTAATTGTAGCCCTGATAAGAGATGACTGTGGCTAGTCAGTCAAACAGTGGAATATACAAGACTTACTTTTGACTTTGATATGAAGGGCTGAAGGAAAGAGTAGAGCCAAGGGTGGTTCATAAGGTTTTGGTTTGAGTAACTGAAAGTTGGTTTGGCTTTCTACTGATACGGGGGAAAATGGGTTTGGTTGGGGTGTATGGAAACAAATTTTGGAAAAAAAAATAAAGAGTTTTCTGTTTATTGTAAGAGTTTGAGATGTCAAGAAAGAAGTCAAATAGAGAAATCCAGAACTTAGAGGAGTGGTCTGGGCAGATGACATAAGTTTGGGAATCATACACATGATAATTCTAATTTATACATCTGGCATTTAATGGCATATCATTTAGAGAAAGTGCAGAGAGAACAAAGTAAGCACACAAACCACTACTGAAGTATCTCAGAACTTAGAAATCAGAGGAAGAGCATAAGTGAGCCAAGGAAAGTGAGAGAAAGCAGTGGAGATGGGTGACTAACCAGTGATGTTACTGAGGTTTAGACAAGAAAATAGCATTTTCAGCACGGAGTGGTCAACCTTGTTGAAAGCTTCTGAGAAATCAAGTGAGATAAGAAAAAAAAAAATTCCCATTGAATTTGGCAACATGGATTTGCCCTCCATGGAGGTCCTTGGAAACTTGCCTGAAAGATTTCCCATGAAATGAGAGGCAGAAACCAGGTTGTAGAGGACTTCAAGGTGAATAGGAAGTGAGGAAGTTTGGGAACTCTTTAAAGAAAGACCATTGAGGAAGTCTGACCATGGATGTGAGCAAAGTGAGGCCATATCTAAACTAACATATGGGGCTTAAAACTTATTTTAAATTATTTAATTATAGATTATTAAATATGGGAATTAAAGTTATGTATTATGGATTGTTTATTTAAAAAATAGTGGCAGCTACTGCAGCATATTTGAAAATAATGGAAATGCAACAGTAGAAATGAAAGGATTTACAATATAGGAGATTGAAGATTAAACCATGGGTAAAGGCTTTGAGAAGAAAAGAAGCTGGTGCTCAAGCACATGGAATGAATTGAAGAGGGACACTGTAATTGGAGAGAATAGAAGGTTCAAGTTCAATCGGTTTTTAGGATTATTTGTGGGAATAGGATGAGAAATTTGTATATAATGGCTCCAGTTTTCTGATTGGAAAAAGAGGCAATTTCACCAGGAGACAGCGTGGCAGAAAGAGGAGGAATTGTATAGAAAGGGGAAAAAAAAATTGACACTATCAAGTGCCAATTGATAAAATGAAATCTGTCAAGTAAGTTGTGAATTTCTTTTTCAGGAACTGCCAAAACTGAATGTTCTGAACGCTGTTAGGAATTTGTGACAGTAGCTTAGGTGGTTAGAACCGAGATTTTGGAGTAAGGACAAATCTGAGTTCAAATTCTGCCTTTATTTCTAGCTCTGTGACTTCAGGCAAGTTACTTTTACTTCTCTGACCCTCAGCTTTCTTGCCTGTACCATGACTATGACACATAACTTACTTAAGAATGAAATGTTAGTATGTATAAAGTCCTTCGAGGAAGTAAAATAAATCTCTCATAAATGACAGCTATTGAGGCTTCCCTGATGGCCCAGTGGTAAAGAATCCACCTGCCGATGCAGGAGATACCTGGGTCAGGAGATCCCCTGGAGAAGGAAATGACAACCCATTATAGTATTCTTGCCTAGGAAATTCCATAGACAGAGTAACTAGGATGATTACAGTCCATGGGGTCGAAAAAGAGTCAGGCACGACTTAGTGACTAGACAACAGCAACAATTTTTATTATACATGGTTATTTCCCTTATAAAATGAGTAAGAAAGCTTTATTTGAACCTTTGACCATTTTCTTTATTTGTGAGATATTTTGTTATTAATTTAGACCAAACTATTTTTAGTTTGATACCCAAACTAATGCATTGCCTTGAAACTCTTTATGTCACCATGTCCCCACCTTCAATAACAACCAGAGGATTGCCCTTTTTTGAGGGAATAAAGGACAAAAGATAGCCCATATTTGTTTGCAATTAAGGAAGAAGGACTTTCCAAAGAGATGAGGGATGAGCAGAATTCTGAAGGGTAACAGGATATTGATGGAGAGAGCAGGAATGAATTTGTAGGTCAGTGGGTGGGTGGTTTGAATGAGAAAAGATATCAAGATGAAAAGGAGCAAATCACATGTAGGAGATGGCATGCATATTTTGCTTGTGGGAGCAGAGAGACTGCAGTGAGAGGTAATGAGAAATGAAGGTGGGATGGGATCCTAGAGGGTGTAATATTAGTGGAAAACCCTGAAGGCCAGAGAGTGCTTGGGATGTGTATAATAAGTGACATAGAAGCACCAGAGATTGCTGAGCAGGCAAAGGACCTGAAGAAAATGACATTAGAGGAAAATCATTAGAGTGTCTATGAGTAGGTGGGATCTGATAAAAAGAGACTGAAGGCAGAGAAACTGCTTCTAAGCCATCCCTGCAACTCAGGCTTGAACTGATGAGGATCTTGGATTGGGTGACTATGAAAGTGGAGAGGAAAAGGTAGATTAAAATTACCTGATTCTAGTCCTTGTGGGAAGGAGTGTGAAAAACAGAAAGATAACAATTAAAAATAACTAAAAATGTGAAAACCTAGAGTCCAGAAAAGGCTTGGAAATGGCAGTGTTTTGAGGGGAGGTGAAATGGAGGCAATGGGAGAGAAAAAGAGGACTGTTTTAATGAGGTTGTACATGCTTATACAATTTCACTTATTTCACATGCTAGCAAGACAATACTCAAAATCCTTTAAGATAGGCTTCAGCAGTACATGAACCTAGAACTTCCAGATGTATAAGCTGGATTTCGAAAAGGCATAGGAACCAGAGATAAATTGCCAACATCTGTTGGATTAGAGAGAAAGCAAGGGAATTCCAGAAAAACATCTACTTCTGCTTCACTGGCTACTCGAAAATCTTTGACAGTGTGCATCACAACAAACTGAAACATTCTTAGAGATGAGAATACCAGAGCACCTTACCTGTCTCCTGAGAAACCTGTATGCAAGTCAAGAAGCAACAGTTGGAACTGGACATGGAACAACAGACTCAAAATTGGGAAAGGAGTATATCAAGGTTGTGTATTGTCACAACCTTGCTTATTGCTTATTTAACTTCTGTGCAGAGTACATCATGAGAAATGCCAGGCTGGATGAATCACAAGCTGGAATCAAGATTGCAGGGAGAGATATAAACAACCTCAGATAGGCAGAGAGTGAAGAGGAACTAAAGAGCCTCTTGAAGAAAGTGAAAGAGGAGAGAGAAAAAGCTGATTTAAAACTCAGAATTCAAAAAGCTAAGATTATGCTATCTGGTTCCATCACTTCATGGCAAATAGATGGGGAAAATGTAGAAACAGTGACAGATTTTCTTTTCTTGGGCTCTAAAATCACTGTGGACAGTGACTGCAGCCATGAAATTAAAGGACACTTGCTCTTTGAAAGAAAAGCTATGACAAACCTAGACAGCATATTAAAAGTAGAGATATCACTTTGCTGACAAGGGTCTGTATAGTCAAAGCTATATTTTTTTTCCCCAGTAGTCTTATACGGATGTGAGAGTTGGACCATAAAGAAGGCTGAGTGCTGAAGAACTGATGCTTTCGAATTGTGGTGCTGGAGAATGCTCTTGAGAGTCCCTTGGACAGCAAGGAGATCAAATCAGTCAATCCTAAAGAAATCAACCTTGAGTATTCATTGGAAGGATCAATGCTGAAGCTGAAGCTCCAATACTTTGGCCACCTGATGCTAAGAGCCAACTAATTTGAAAAGACCCTGATGCTGGGAAAGATTGAGGGCAGGATGAGAAGAGGGTGACAGAGTATAGGATGGTTGGATGGCATCATCGATTCAATGGATATGAGTTTGAGCAGACTCCAGGAGATAGTGAAGGACAGAGAAGCCTGACGTGCGACAGTCCATGGGGTCACAAAGAGTCAAACACGATAGCAACTGAACAACAGTAATGCATAGTTGTGTCTGACGCTTTGTGACACCATGGACTATAGCTCACCAGGTTTCTCTCTTCATGGAATTTCCTCGGCAAGAATACTGGAGCGGGTTGCCATTTCCTCCTCCAGGAGATCTTTCTGACCCATGGATCGAATCTGCATCTCTGCATCTCCTGCCTTGGCAGGCAGACTGTTTACCACCAGGCCACCTGGGAAGTCCCAGTGTTTTAATAGAATGAGGGATAAGAAGACCAATGTACATTTCTACAAAACTTACATTTAAGTTACATGATGTAAAACTAGGGCTATTTGGGTAATCTTGGGCCACAATGTTTTTGTTTAATTTTGCCTATGGATCTAAAACAAAGGAAAACAAAAGAAAGATAGTGAGCTATGTATTCCTTGGATCCGTGTTTCTAATTCTCAGTCTTCTCTCTACTATGTCACCCTTGAACACAGGTATTTCAGGACTGGGGATATGAAAAGGGAGTTTGCCATGAGATTTGATACTCAGGGCAATACCTTGGAACTTCTACCAGCCTTTCTGCAGCTTGGGAGTGTTGAGAGTTGGAATTTGTTGAGGGGATGTCTTAGAGGCCACTGATGCTATGGGACCAAAGTCCCTAATGACTGACATGGGATGAGCACTTAGCATGCCAAGCACTGTGCTTGGGCCTTTGAAGATGCATTTCATAGTCATCACTTATACATGGCTCTCTTTGCAATCTATGGAAATAATGCAGTCTGTGTTAGGTAAAACCTTTTTCCTATGAAGAGCTCCTGTGAATATCTTAGTTTGAAATGTCTTTCTCAACTTTTTCTGTGCATAAGGATAGGAAAGACTGTGCCCTTTTAAGATTGATCAAATCACAGAATTACTGTTATCTTTAACACGTTTAAGGTAACTTTAACTGTGAAATAAAGTGTAAATTAGCAGGAAAAACATGTTTGGTTTCTTGGCTAAGATGGGGAAGTTTTAGCAGTTGACATCCAGCTGGTTTTTGTGTTTAGGTTGTAAGCATTCTGTGTTTTTAATAGTGCTGACAAAATTTTTTAAAATAGGAATATGTAGTGAATGTAAAACCCAAGTCCTCTCTTAAAGAATCTCATCTGATTGATTTTGTATATGCATATCTTGTTTTCCTATATAATTTATTATGCATTATGCATCTTATATACCTTTTGCCCACAATAGAGGTACATGTATGTCTTCATAAGGTCTGTATCTTTTCCAAGTTTAATCTCCCAACTTAGTGGACTTTTAATAGCTTTTAATATGCTAACTTGTTGTTTAGTGCTAACTTATTCTTACAGCAAATATGGTAAATTGTGCTTATTTTACTCCATTTCTAAAAGTACTTTTAGATGGCCTAAAGATTTAAATTAAATGTGCGTGTTATGTTGGCTTTTAACTGCATGCTTGCAATTTCTATAGATAGTGAAAATATTTTACTTACTTTAGAAATAACTTTTGCACTTCATAGCTTAATAAAAATATTATATAGTTAGTCATAATGTGTGAAAAGGAGTTAATCTATTTTGAATTTGAATTTGTAAAGAATACTCCTTTAAAAAAATTAACCCAATAGCATAAAACTATTAATACACATGGTCAAGGGAAAACTCATTTAAAAGTGAAGAAGTCAAATGATTTTAAATAATAAAGTATTTGACCAGCTGTCTATGGATTAGGCAGGAACCAGTGTGTGGGTGAAAGTCTCTATCTTTGGCCACACTGAATCACCAGAAAGTACATTCCATCTCCTCTCTTCACTTAATGGCCACATAGGTTGGAAAGTGGTTTTCAAATTGGATTCCACGGTTTTCTGAAACATCTTTGAATGTAGTAGCTCTTTGAAATTAAGTATGATTTTTGACAGACAGCCTTTTGTTAAAGCAAGGTGAGAACTTCCTAAGCATGAATTGAAAATACATGTCTCATCTTCAGCTCACTTTATAAGACTTTTCATGCTTGCGTTGAAAGGACAGTGAAGATGGCTTCTCACTTAAGTGGTTTCAGGGCTTCAGTGCAGCCTATGCAAGGTACAGTAGCAGACTTCTCTTCACTCCAGCTGGTGGTCACAGCCATTCCTCAGCTCTGGCTGAGCACTGGCTGCTCTGTTCTCTGGAAGCTTTGCTGAGCCTCTGAATAATGATAGGTCAGACACTAGCCCTTCATTACTCAGCGAGGAAGTTTGCTTTAGGCACACATATTCCCAAACCCTACCTCCAAAATCTTTTGGGTAAGCTTTTTGGAAAAACGTTTTCTTTTTTTTTCCCTTCCCTAAAACGTTGGAGAATATACAAAATTAAGATGTTGGGCTTGAGAACCTCTCATTGAGAAGCTGGGGTTAGAGGAGTACAGAAAGGAAGAAAACCTTTCGGTAGAGTTAAATTTTTTCCAAAATTGGGTTTAAGGGTAGCTGGTGGAGAAGAATAAGTCTTACGGACAGAATGAACCTAAGATTATTAGGAAAACTGTACTGCTGGTACTTGACACTATCAGCCCATGAACCTCGTTTGTGAATTATGATCTCTAAATCTGATCTTAGATATTTTTTATTTGAAAGCAGAAATTGAAACATTTTAGACTTTTTCATCAAGAGGAAGTCCAACTCCTGATCTGTTTTTAAAAGACTAGTTTCTTTTATTTTTAGTATTTTTCAAAGCCTGCTCACCAAACCCAGGCCAGTCCGGGGTTTCTTTCTTAGAGTTCCACTTACTGGAGTGCGTGGGTCATCCCACTGCAGGTCACCTTAGGCATGGAAATTTAGCATCTCCTTTAGAATCAAGCAGCAGAGGTGTTGGTTCTTGACTAACAGTCAAGGCTGAATATCCATAAGTGAGGAATAAATGAACAAATTAATTCCCAAATTGTCCTTCATTTTTGTGTCTTCCTACTCTTCCCACACAATGGCTGACCTTGAAGAATATGTCTTTCGAGAGAACCAGCAGTGTTCCTTATACCTTCCTGAAGGTTGATGAACCTAAGAGAAAGTGACGGAAGAAAACTGGTCAGAGATATTTCAGGAATGGAGGCCTCTGCTTTAACCTGTTTTTGGAAGCTTACTCTACTGCGGGAATGGAGACTTGAGATTTCTAGATGGAAGTGTAACAAAGCATGGATTTTTACCCTCTTTGTGCTTGTTAGGAATACAGAGTCAAGCAATGGTCACTAATTTTTGTATCAGGAATTTTTTTAATAGCAAGTAGTAGAATGCCCAATTCAAACTGATTTAAGATATTTGTTAAGTTATAAAAATTAAAAACCTGAGAATAAGGTTGTTTTTGAAAGTCAGCAATGAATTTATTTTCACCAGGACCAGATTCTGTCTCTTAATTTTGTCATGTAGCCTTTATGGTATTGGCTCTTTTCACTAATGTGTGCTTCCCAGGTAGCGCCACGATAAGGAATCCACCTGCAATGCAGGAGATGCCGAAGATGCAGGTTTGATCCCTGGGTTGAGAAGATCCCTCAGAGGAGGAAATGGCAGCCAATTCGAGTATACTTACCTGGAACATCCCATGGACAGAGAAGCCTGGTGGGGCTACAGTCCATGAGGTCACAAGAGTCAGACACAACTGACCAGGTACACATTAGCCTTACACCTTACTAGAGTCAAGTGTGAATTCAAGTGTCCCATAGTGAGGTTAAAGTTCTGAGACTAACCCTGTCTGAATCTGACTCAGCTTGAACCACTGGTCATGACTGAACCAATGCCTGACATGGAGGGGGAGAGATAATCAAATTAACCAGGCTGAGACCATATAATTCTAGAAACTGAAAGTAACCTTAGCTTTACAGGAACCATGTTGTCTACAAATAAAGAAAGGCTGAGTTCCTGTATGAAGGTTGACATGCTGCTAGCCAAGTGAAATAAATGGATTCTGGAGATTCAGAAGCAGTAGTTATCTACTCTGACCCTGTAGTTCTTTCTCCTGAAAGTATGTTTACAGAGAGACTTAATACATATTTCACAGGACCAAGATACCTGAGTAGTAAAGTTATATAATAAAAAAGTTTCTATCAACTTGCTCCTCATTTGAAAACAGTTTTTTTCTTTCTAATTATAACATATTTCATTGTATAGCTCAAGTCTATACTAGATTTACTGATGACAATGCAGTCATCAAACGTTATGTATGTGATGTACTCCAAATAACTGTTGCAAATATGTGTTTATAGCTCTTTTTACAGCTAACATGAAAAGACTAACAGAGATCAACTGAAACTTGTCAAATATTTTGTATGACTGTACGTAATCTTAACACATTAAAATTGCTAGCAAAGTTTTGAGAAATACAGAAAGGATAAGAGAATTCAATGAAGAAAACAAAGAGAAATTTCAGTAGATGCTGAAGTTATATAATCCATTATGTATCAATTTTGTCTTATCCTAATAATCCTGTTATTAAAATTTTTTCTCAAGTCTAAAGACTATTGTGACATTATTTCTTAGTACAAGTCTATGGCCAAAAAAAGAAATCATAGATTCAGCTGACATCCTATTTATTCTTACGATTTTACTACTTCAAATAAAAATCTGCTGCTGTCAGTGTTTCATCCTTTTTTTTTTTTTTCTTTCTCAGCTTCTCTGAGAACTGGGGAGGCTTCTATCTCCCCTGTGAATGAGATCTGTTTTGTAAACAATTGACATAGCATTGTTGACAGTTCTGACAGGTCTTAGAGATTCAAAGGGAATAAAGATTAGAAAAACATTGGCAAAATCTGCATGGGTCCCAAAATGTGCAATATATTTCATGTTAATATTTTAGATTAAATGTTGCTCTTTATTCAGTTATTCTGAGTAGGATACACATGCATTAGCTACATATGTACACATATATTGTATTTAATGGAGGAGCCTTAATATTGGGATAATCAGGATATATACTTTCTACACAGTGCTAGCAGGTGAAGTTTTTAATAAATTAATAAGGTGATGAGTTTTGCTTTTCAACTCTGTGCTATTGAACTGAACCAATATAATTGGCCAGTTATTTTGATGTTATTGAAGAACATCATGTTCTTTTCCAGGAAGTAATTTGGGTCTGATAATCTCACCATTCAAAGAACTGTGTCCCAGGTTTACAGTTTTTGGTTAAGAGTAGTTGGGCCAAAATAGAAATGCAGTGAAGAGTGTTGGCCATAGAAACCAGGCTGTCATGATGGCACTGTGGTACCTCTAAGTGCAAGGGTACAAGAGAGATGGGAAGGCACTTCGAGGAAGGACTCAAATAGGTATTCATAGACGGCCAATTAGCTTTTAAAATGAGGAAACAACCAATGCTACAGTTAAGACTATAGTTAATATAACCTGCTGTTTGTTTCCCTAGTTGGTTCAGGAGAATCCGTGTGCTAATCTATACCTATTTGTAGAAGTTGCATCAGGATCATTAACAAGCATCTATTGAGAATCAGCCATGTAAAATACATGTGCTAGGCCAGAATATTAGAAAGTCACAAAGATTTCTATTCTTGAGGACCTTGGAAAGAAGTTGGGGAAATAGGAAATATTCAAAAGCATAAATATTAATACTAAGTAATATGGGTTAATTCATAGTATAAACTGGGGTTAGTAGATACAAAATGTTATACATAATGGATAAACAACAACATAATGGATAAACAATTAGGTTCTTACTGTATAGCACATAAAACTATATCCAATCTCCTGGGATATCCCATAATGGAAAAGAATATTAAATATGTATGCATATGTAAACTGAATCACTTTGCAGTATAGCAGAAATTAGTATAACTCTGTAAATCAACTATACTTCAATTAAAAAAATGAAAATAAAGTCAACAATTTTTTTAAGGATCAGATAGTAAATATTTTAGGTTTTGTGGGCATTTGGTCTCTGTTGTAGCTATTTAACTCTGTTGTTGTAGCATAAAAACAGCTATGTAAATGAATGAGTGTGATGTGTTCCAATAAAAGTTTATTGTGGACACTGGAATTTGTAATTCATATAATGTTCATGTATTGTGACATACTAATCTTCATTTGATTCTTTTCAACAATTTAAAACATAAAACCTATGTTTTATGTTTTGGCTTGCATATTGTACAAAACCACATGGGCCAGATTTCGTATGTGGGCTGTAATTTGCTGATTCATGGTATAGATGATAAGTGCTCTGGCTTACTGGGGTACAGTCAGTCAGTTCAGTCTCTCAGTTGTGTCCAACTCTTTGCAACCCCATGGAATGCAACATGCCAGGCTTCCCTGTCCATCACCAACTGCCAAAACTTGCTCAAACTCATGTCCATTGAGTTGGTGTTGCCATCCAGCCATCTCAGCCTCTGTAGGCCCCTTCTCCTCTTGCCTTCAATCTTTTGTAGCATCAGGGTGTTTTCCAATGAGTCAGTTCTTTGCATCAGGTGGCCAAAGTATTCAGTTTCAGCTTCAGCATCAGTCCTTCCAAAGCATATTCAGGACTGATTTCCTTTAGGATTGACCGGTTTGATCTCCTTGCAGTCCATGGGATCCTCAAGAGTCTTCTCCAACACCACAGTTCAAAAGCATCAATTCTTTGGTGCTCAGCTTTCTTTATAGTCCAACTCTCACATCCATACATGGCTACTAGAAAAACCATAGGTTTGACTAGATGGACCTTTGTTGGCAAAGTAATGTCTCTGCTTTTTAATATGCTGTCTAGGCTTGTCATAGCTTTTCTTCCAAGGAACAAGCGCCTTTTAATTTCATGGCTGCAGTCACCATCTGCAGTGATTTTGGAGCTCCCACCCCCAAAATAAAGTCTCTCACTGTTTCCATTGTTTCTCCATCTATTTGCCCTGAAGTGATGGGATCAGATGCCAATGATCTTAGTTTTCTGAATGTTGAGTTTTAAGCCAACTTTTTCACTCTCCTCTCACTTTTATCAAGAGGCTCTTTAGTTCTTCTTCGCTTTCTGCCATAAGGGTGTCATCTGCATATCTGAGGTTGTTGACATTTCTCCTGGCAATCTTGATTCCAGCTTATGATTCATCCAGCCTGGCATTTCACTTAGCATTTCACTCTTCATATAAGTTAAACAATCAGGGTAACAATATGCAACCTTGACATACTCCTTTCCCAATTTGGAGCCAGTCTGCTGTTTCATGTCCATTTCTAACTATTGCTTCCTGAACTGTATACGGATTTCTCAGGAGGGTACAAGAATGTGACAAATTCATTGTCAATGACTGACTTCTAAGAGGTAGTTCAAATATTTAAGACTATATGGTCAAATTTGCAATAACTATGTTTAGTCTCCAATGTCTTGTGTAGTCAACTAACTGGTTAATTATTTCTAATGGTATCTCAGAGGTATATGTGTGTGCCATTGGGTAATGGTTTAGTGTCTAAAGCATAAGGATTGTATATAAGACAGCAGTGAGAGAAAACTGAAAATGTGAATAGGAAGCAGAGATCTTTGAATGCTGAGCTGAGCGGGTTATCCTTCAAGAAAGAAGTGCTTTACAGGCTTCTGAGCTAGGGAATAATCTGTTCAGAATTGTGCTTCAGGTGGTTTAGAGTTTAGACTAGAAAGATGAAAGAAAAGCTGAGTAAAGGAACTAAATTATTGGACTTCTATTATATGTGGGAAACTGTCTAGAAGTTTGTTAAATAATTTCTCCATTTAGTGACATGAAAGGGAAAGCCAGTTTGTAAAGTATTGCAGGAATGTGATGAGAAGGGAAAGGTGCTAGAAAAGTCTTATACTCTTTTGCTTCAGACTGAGTGTAGCAAATACAGGAAAGAATCAAAGAGAATTCAAGGGTTCCCAGTACAGGTGACTGAAAGGATGTATTGGGCAGTCAAGAGGAGTTGGTTTCTGGAAAGATGTTTGGGCGGAGAAACATGTACTCATCCAAGTAAATTGGCACTGGTCAACAGTTTCCAAGAGATAGAGCAGAAAATTAATTGAGTTTTAGTAAATACTGCCCAAAGATGACTTTAAAAAATGTTACTATATGCCTTAAATTATTAACAGTTGCTTGTATTGTTTCTTTGTCATTTCATTCATAACAGTGGGTATGGAAAGTTTTGGTTATGCTTTGTGGATTAGTAAAAATGTTTGGATAGCTGAAAAAAACACTCAAGACATTAAGGAAAATGAATACAAACACACAGAAATCGTCACACTGAATTTAGTAGTTTCAGAAATTGGGTGTATTATGAGCAGTAATTGTTTCAGTTCCAAATTAAATATGTCAAAATCCATGTGTTTAACACCTTTAACATATGCCTCAAACATATTCTATTTCTTATCCGCCTAACATTTGGTTTATGAATTATAAAACAAAGAAGTTAGGGATTTGATTTTCAGAGGCCTTACTGCTTTAGTTTGCTGACTTGTAGCACCTATTCTTTTTCAGTAGAAAATCTTCAAAATCACAGACAGTTTCTTTTTGCTTTTGACTGATCCATTCCATTTCCCCCGAGTTCCTTGTGTGATTATCTAGATGTTGTCACTGCTCTTTCAGTCTTTCGTCTGAGCGGCGCAGTTATTCTGTCCATTCTGATTATTAATCTGCCAACATGTTCACATTTTCTAATCTAGAGAATTAGTAACGATTTCTTGTGATGGCCATCTTCAGTGATTTGCATTATTGGTGCCCGTGGATGCTGAGGAAGACTGGCTTGGAGTCACAGTTCCTGACATTTTAATATTTCTACTGCTCTCCTGAGGAGGTTGAATGCATGTAGAATTAAGGATGAGGCATACCCCTGGGTCTGTTTAGCTGTGTAAAACCAAGAAGGCAATTTTGTACCTCTCCTCCTTTCTTCCTTTCCTTCATTCCTCCTTCCTTATTTCCTGTCTTCTTTTCTTCTTTCCGCTGAAATATTCACTCCAGGCAAGCTGAGATGAGGGAAACAGAAGCTGTTTTAAATCTTCCAAGTGGGAATGATTTTAATATGGGAAAATAGAGGCTTTTATAGTTACTGGATAGACTGGTGGCATAGGAGTCAGGGGAGCCACTGCCTCTGGAATCTACACCAAAGTAGAAGATTTTCAAGCAGGTCCTTCTTCTTCTCCTTCTTAGTTTGCCAAGATATATGCAAATTCGTCTCATTGGAAGATTTTAGTGGAGAACATCGTGAGGAAAGGAATTCTGGGAAATGTAGTTCCAATCTCCTCATCTCTGCCCCTCAAAACAGAGGACAGAATAGATGGAGAGAACAATGACATCAAGTTGAAAACACTCTGACATATTTGCTGAGCCTCTATCAAGCCGGACAAAGGTGAGTGTGGTGATTTCTGTCCTCAACATGCTCACAGTCTGGTTGAAGTGAGGTGAAAGTCATTCAGTTGTGTCTGACTCTTTGTGACCCCAAAGACTGTAGCCCACCAAGCTCCTCCAGGCAAGAATTACTGGAATGGCTTGTGATTTCCTTCTCCAGGGGATCTTCCTGATCCAGGGATTGAGCCCAGGTCTCCTACATTGCAGGCAGATTCTTTACCATCTGAGCCACTAAGGAAGCCCCACAGTCTGGTTAAGTTGACCAATACATTATTTTTCTAAGATGGTAAATATTGCTGAGCAACTATGCCAGGACAAATTCTCCCAGTAAAACTCTGTTACAAAATGGATTATTAATCACCAGGGTTGTTTATATTCTAGCTCATATAAAGTCCCCAGATATTAGTAGCTACTTGCAGTGAAAGCTTGTTGCTTTTGTTCAGTGACTAAGTCATGTCCAACTCTTTGCAACTTCATGGACTGTAGCCCACAAAGTTACTCTGTCCATGGAATTCTCCAGGCAACAATATTGGATTGTATTGCAGTTTCCTTCTCAAGGGGGTCTTGTTGGACCAGGGATCAAACCCACATCTCCTGCATTGGCAGGTGGATTCTTTACATGGAGCCACCAGAGAAGTCCACAGTAAAAGCTTGATATATAACCATTACCAGAGATATAAATATTGCCCCCCAGCATACATAATATAATGCCACTAAATTTTCAAGCTGCTTTTCACAATATTAATGATAATTAAATTATTTTCAGTTAATTTTTGATGATAAATTAATTTCAAATTACAGTATCCCTCTTGACTGGGTAAAACATCCCATATATAAAGAGGGTAAAGTGTTATATGAGAATAACTTCATAATACTTCAGACCAGTTTTGTTCATTTTAGCACCATATATCGTTACATTGCAAAGATGCTTTCAAATGGAATTTAGTGACTATAGATTACTGAGGATTTGGTGAAATTGATGTTTCCAGTCTTAGTCCTGTCATGTATATAATACCTATCAACAGGGGCATGTGATATTTTGAGAGATGGGTACGTATGGATGAGAAATTAGCTGCCTAAATTATATATTGTCTCTTCCAGACTTAGTTTTCTCAACAAGATGCACTGAATCATAGGGGATGCAGAACTCAGTAGCAGAGTGTTATATTTAAATGTGTGCTTGTGGCAATAATGTACGAACACACCTGTACACAGCTGCCTTCTATGGCTCCCACATCCCACATACAGGATAAAATCTTAGCCCCTTATCATAGCCCAAAGCCTGGGCTCTGCTGTCTCAGAACGCAGAGCTTCCTCACATTGTTTTTACCAAGTCCTTCCTTATTTGTTTTGTCATCTCATACCTGGATATCCTTGTAAATGTGTTCTGCTCAAATTGAGACTCTATCATCTTCCCCTTCTCCTTTCCTTCATCTACACTGGCACTCCAAGCAACCTGATTCCTATTCATTTTTTATTACTCTGAGTCCTGCCCTGTGCTCTATCCTCTATATCCATGGGACTCATTGCTTGACTATTTTCCCACTTAAATTTTCATATTGATGGCTTGGTTGCTTTTAAGTTTTCTGCATCAGACTAAAAGCTCCTCAAAGACGGAGACTATTCTTATGCAATTTGGCGCCTTTTTAAAAACATTATTATTTATTTATTTGGCTGCACTGGGTCTTAGTTGTAGCATGCAGGATCCAGTTCCCAGATTGAACTCAGGCCCCAAGCATTGGGAACTCGGAGTCCTGGCCACTGGACCACCAGGGAAATCTCACAACTTGCCATCTTCAGAGCTGATCAGAACTCTCAACACATAGTAAACGCTCATTAACTGATAAATGAATGAATGAACAAAGCTAGGGAGCAGGCAGCTTATAATCACAGTGATAAAATGAATAAAACAGAACTTTCCACTTATCCTCATTTTATTACTTTATAACTGTAAGTATTATAACTTTTTAAAATCATAATTCTCCAAATGGAAGGAATTATGGATCTTCCATAGTGTTTTGCCTAATGCCTTGTATTCTACTGGGGCCCTCAGTACAATCAGCAAGGCCTATAATAATGAACTAAACTGGCTAATGTATAATTTTTCCTTCTAATTAATTCACTCTCCCTAGTTTACCTTGCAAATCCAGCTGCTGGGAGAAGCTCTGATGGTTATGGGGTTAAAGAGGAAATGGTCATAATTTTTATTTAGTGTTTTCCATATAAATGTACCTCATTATCTGCTGTACCTCATTATATATGATCTATTTTATGACCATTTAGTTCTCCTTAGCAGTCCTGCTTTTATTCTGTTATGCTTGCTGTCTAAATTCTCAACTTTATGACTCCATTACCCCAGCTCACTGCTGTCTGCTGTCCCACTCCCACTGCTGAGGTAGATAATATAGCCTTGCTGTTGCCAGGCCAGCATTTCTAATAAATTCCTCACCTACAGACAGGCAGCAGCACAGGGTACAGCAGCTCTGTGGAATGCTTTCATATCACATCACTAGACTCTCATTAGATACTTGTGAGAGAAATTACCACTGAGGATTCTTCAGGCACAATAGCATTAATGAAGTTAGGAAATGACTCCCACA
Source organism: Oryx dammah (assembly GCF_014754425.2). Taxonomy (NCBI): domain Eukaryota; kingdom Metazoa; phylum Chordata; class Mammalia; order Artiodactyla; family Bovidae; genus Oryx; species Oryx dammah. The sequence goes on from NW_024070187.1 coordinate 72,330,584, forward strand.
GATGTTTGACACTCAATCAATCCTACTTAATTTAATTACACTCCTGAATGAAAGACAAAAGAGATGCTCTTGTAGTCCAACTCTTGCTTTTTATTTTCTCATATGCCTTTTACCCCCTTCTGACTTACTTAGTCCTTGCTGAGAAATGTCAATGTAATTAAATTATAATTATTTAAAAGTGGACTTTGTTATAATGCTTTGTATCATTTTCCACTTCTCCCCCCCTTCCAAGCTACAAGTACTTGAGAGCTCTGCTATGTAAACAGAGTGGTGGAGTGGGGAGAAAATGGCTCTTATAACTTTGATTCATCCATGTCTTACACCTCCATAATTAAGGATACTGATGATGCTGCCACTTACAACTCTATGTCATGAAATTTTGTTCATTACCATATTTTCAAGGAATTTGAATAGATTCTGGGAAGATTTCTTTTTACCAGTCTTACCATGTTGGAATAAGTTTATAAATAACCAACATTAAAATTAAATGATACTATACTGTACTCTGGGCTTCCCAGGTGGCCTTAGGGGTAAAGAACTTGCCTGACAATGCAGGAGATGTGAGAGATTGGAATTCGATCTCTGGGTTGGGAAGATCCCCTGAAGAAGGGCATAGAAACCCACTCTAGTATTCACGCCTGGAGAATCCCATGGACAGAGGAGCCTGACAGGCAACAGCCCATAGGGTCACAGTCAGGCACAACTGAAGTGACAGCGTGCAAGCATGCATACTGTAATTTATTTGCACACATAAGACTACTTCAGTCTTCACAATGGCTTAGAAGCATGAGTATAATTGTCATTTTAGAGATAAAGGATTTAAAACAAATAGTGGTTAAGTGACACCTTGTTCAACACTTTATGGTCAGTAAACAATGATCTTAAAACTTCAACTTTTTCCCTTCATTGTTGATGTGAAGTCGTTCAGTCATGTCTGACTCTTTGTAACCCCATGGACTGTAGTCTACCAAACTCTTTCATTCATGGGATTTTCCAGGCAAGAGTACAGGAGTGGGCTGCCCTTCTCCAGGGACTCTTCCCCACCCAGGGATCGAACCCAGGTCTCCTGCATTGCAGGCAGATGCTTTACCGTCTGAGCCACCAGGGAAGCCCATTCATTGGTTCATTCAACTAACAATTGCAGTATTCCTGGAACCGAAAAAATTGCTGAGTAGATATATGGCGAGAAAGCCTGGTGGTATGGCTTGGATAGACCTATGCAAAGGAGGCAGTGGGAGCAATTGGAGGAAACAAACTAGAGCATGAGAGGTGCTGGTGAAAGAAAAGCCAACAGACTCCATGAAGTGTGGAGCATACACTGAAATAAAAGCGACTCAGTGAATGCTTTTTTTTTTTTTTTTCTTCATGGTAGTGTGATCAGATTGAATTTTAGGAAGAATCCATCTAGTTTTAGTATGGGTCATGTTAAGAATGCTTCACAGAGTGGATGCACTGCCTTATCCAAAGGTTGTAAACACAGGAAGAAAAGGAGAATTGGGAGGGACGATTGTAATTTTCACTTTGAATGTAGTTTTCTTGTCCATGAGACATGAAGGTGGATACATCGGTGTGTGGCTCAGTAGGAGGATCTGGCAGTGAGGGTTGTGTGTTTGTTCATTATATTACTTAATACCTTATGATTTTTATCATAGTCATTTGTTTACATGCTTGTCTTCTCTGCTAGAGTATAACCTCCTGAGGGCCCAGACCACTGTCTTCTTCAAGTTGATATTCCCAGGTTCTAGTAGATGTTGAATTTTATTAGAATATCCTCACATTTCTTTTTTGGAAGTTATTTTTTTAATTACTCTTTTATTCAATATTATAATATAGATTATTTGTGTATTTGTATTAACTATACCATGAAAGTTAGTCACTCAGTTGTGTCCAACTCTTTGTGACCCCCTGGACTGTAGCCCACTAGGCTCCTCTGTGGGCTCCTCCATGGGATTTTCCAGGCAAGAATAGTGGAGTGGGTTGCCATTCCCTTCTCCAGGGGATCTTCCTGACCCAGGGACTGAACCCACATCTCCCACATGGCAGACAGATTCTTCACTGTCTGAGCCACCACGGAAGCCCATAGTGAAGGTTTACCATGACCTCATTTTAAAGATATAGAAATTGAAATGTGCGCTTTTTTTTTTTTTTTGGCTGTACCTATGGCATGTGGGATCTCAGTTTCTGGACCAGGTATCATACCCACACCCCCTGCTGGGGAAGCATTGAGTTTTAACCACTGGACCACCAGGGAAGCCCTAAAGCTACTTTTTAAATTCCTTAACTTCACATGCTACTAGCTGCATGATGTCTGAATATAGTCCTCTTGCCAATTTTACCTTCCAGTTTTCTCTGGGACAGTGTAAAGAAGAGGGGAACTTGAGGATTCATATTTGTATAGAATCTTTCTGCTTCTGAGACCTGCAGACAGACAAAGCAGGTTGCAAACCTAGCCCAGGTATCTGAAGGCTCTATGGTCTTTGGCAAGTGTGTTAACCAACCTTAATTTCCTTTCCTATAATGTAAGGATAATATTATCTTTGTTACAGAACTTTCAATTAGCTAAACAAATATTTATCGGATATTAATTATGTGTCAGGCTCTGTAATGGGAGATGAATTTGAGTATCTGCCTCTTACTTTTCCCTTCCTGGGGAACTCCAAAATCCTTTTTTTGGGCCAATCAGCACCTATTGGGAAGATGATAGCCATAAAAAGTACCTTTTTCCTCTGAGGAAAGGTGGACAACTTGGGAGAGTGAGCTTTTTGATGGGTATGGGGGACCAATAAAGCCATTTATGCCTGTATAAATGTCTTTAATAAACTGTTTTATTTCATTATAATATCAAAATTACATTGTGAAATAAGCCAAAATTTTAAATGCAGGATTTTGAACTATATGTATCCTATAAGCAGTGGAAATCCTTTGTAAAATTTTAAGTCAGGGAGAAAAATACCCACATTTACCTTTGAACAAGACCCCCTCAGCCTGCAGAATGAACAGACAAGATTTAATGCCGGGGACAAGACAGAAAGTACTATAGTTCCTCAGTGGAATCTTATAGTGATTTGGGCTAAGGTGGGATGGAGAGAAAAGGGTGATAAAGAAATACTTAGAAAATGTAATCAAATGTATTTGGGAATAACATGAGTACAAGTGGGTGTTAAAGGAAAAGGAGTCATTCAAAAATACTACTCTTGAGCACTGGATGGTAGAGATAGACAACACAGTAAGAAGAGCAGGCTTACTGATAAGGTGATGAATTGTGTTTAGTTTGAACTCGATCAATTTTATGTGCTTGGGATACACAAAAGTGCAGATGCTATGGAAGCAAGATTTAAGTGTCTGGATTAACTCTATAATATTCTAGCTTTCCATGGAGCAGTACTATTGCTTAGACAGCTTGATAAATTTGATAAAGCCTAAGAAAAACCGAGTATCCACTAGAGCCCTCTAGGTTGCTGATTTCAATTCTTCCATTGCTCTTGCTTGGGCAGATGGTTGGCTGTATTACCAGGTGCATGCCTGATGGCTTACAGAGGCAACTGGATTGAGAATCGCTTAACCAGCTGTTTTTTTTCCAACTTCAAAATCAGGACAACAGATGAGAATTCTAAGCTGGATAATCCAGAATCCCAATAGCACAAGAACCTAATTTGGAAACAAGCCATTTCATCTTAATGGGCTTAGTATAATTAATATTTATTGTATGTTTATTTGGATTCCATGGTGGCTCAGATGGTAAAGAGTTTGCTTGCAATGCAGGAGAACCAATTTTGATCCCTGGGTTGGGAAGATCCCCTGGAGAAGGAAATGGCAACCCACTTCAGTACTCTTGCCTGGAAAATCCCATGGACAGAGGAGCCTGGCAGGCTGTGGCCCATGATGTCGCAAAGAATTGGACATAACCGAGCAACCTTTATCTATACGACTGTTTCGTTTTAGGATCTTTGTGTCACATTGTGTCACATACAGGATTACATGGCATAACAATGTTTTATTAATCTGTTAAAAGGGATTTCTTGTAATTTTCTCTTCCTTTTTATTGCCATATATATTGCAAACCTCCTTCCTGTATGTAATAAAAGAACACTGTAGACGACCTTATGTGTTTGGTTGGTATTATATATTCTTGCCATTCTTAATCTTCCCATTTGCAGAAGGTGACTAATTTGAGAAGGCAAAATGTGCAATCAAGGCTTAAAAAAATGGTGATAATTACTCCTTTTCTGTAGGAGTAAAGCATTATCTATTCTGAAAATTGAGTGAAATTACACAACAGTCTCAGGGGACGAATGTGTCCTATTTATAAATCAAAAGTTGATAGGTAGGCCTTTAGCACATGCTTTGAATATTAATAAGTAAGGCTTAATGTCTGAGCATTAGGCTATTATTTTATGACCGCGTTTGCTAGAACAAGCAGACCTAGTCTTAAATGCACATCTATGAGACTCCAGGGATTGATAAAATGATTGGAAATAATGAAAATTCAAATGAGGCATGTTGTAGATAATAAAGGCCCCCATTCTTTCTCTCTTTGCAACCACACCCTTTGCCTTGTGACTGCAGTTTCTTCTGGCCTTTATGCAAGTTTGCCCACATGATTTGCTTTGATCAGTAGCATTTTAGGAGGTGTGGTGAAACTGAAGACTTGAAAAGTATTTGTTCATTTGGGCTTGTTCGACTATTTATCCCCTTGCTATGAAAAGAACAGGTCTTAGTTCTGTAATTCTGGGAGAATTACAGGGATCAGTGGAGTAGAGCAGACTCCTGAGAAGCCTGGCCTAGAGCAGCCAACTCTCAGATCCACAAGAACAAATGGTTGCTGTTTTCAACTGTTGAGCTTTTATGTGGTATATAAGGCAACCATAATATGATATTGGGCTTCCCAGGAGGCTCAGTGGTAAAAAAATCTGTGTGCCAGTGCAGGAACACAGGAGACTCCTGTTCAATCCCTGTGTTGGGAAGATCCCCTGAAGAAGGAAATGGCAACTCCCTCTAGTATTCTTGCCTGGAGAATCCCATGGACAGAGGAGCCTGGTGGGCTACAGTCCATAGAGTCACAAAGAGTTGGACTCAGCTTAGTGACTAAACCACCACCACCAATGTGATATTAGCTAAATAATATGGGGAATTGCAGACTCAACAAAAAGACCTTAGCTAATGTTAGTAAACAATAACCTGAGGGGATACAAGAGAGGGAAAAGAGATGGAGATTGAAAGTAAGAATAAGAGCGCGAGAGAAAGATAGGAGAGGGAAATAGAGCGGGAGACAGAGACAAACATTGACATTGGATCAATACATAATTCAGTGCAAGAGAACACAATGGTTCTGAGGTTAAAGTGAAAACACTGAGGAAACTCAAGGGCTTGGCACACGAGGAACGGAAACATGAATGCATCCAGAAAAAAGGTTCAAGCGGATATCAGGTCAAGGAAAATAACTGAACACCAATTTGTGAATGGCTTAGACAGTGGGAGTTACTGCAAGAAAATGTTCTCCGTCCTAAGGTTAATCTTCCCTTTCTCTGCCCTTGTCTCACTTCAGCCCCTGATACACTTGTTCTGCTGGCGTAGTTTGGTCCCCTACCCAACTCCAAGAGACATCTGGTCATGACTGGAGTTTTGACTGTCGTGACAAGATGGATCAGGGCTCCTGGCATATACAGTGTGTAGAGGCCAGCAATTCTGCTGAATACTCTACAGTGCACAAAGACACCTGCCAACAACAAAGAACTATTCTGTCCAAAATGTCTATAGTGACATGTTTGAGAAAGCTTGCTTTGGAGATAACTGGCGTGGCCTGGTCCTGAGAAATTCCAGAAGCTTAACCAAGAAAGAAGACCAAGCAAAGGTCAGATGATTTATTTTGGGGGGCCTTCCATGCACGAGACCCTTTATTAGACATTAGGGTTATAAGCATGAGAAAATTATTTTCCATAGTTTTCTAGGTCTTTTTGAAGATTTTGATCCTTGTTTAAGAGTGATAATGAGCCACTGAGGGATTTAAAGAAATGGTATGCTTATAATTGCATTTAAGATAGATGCCTCTGATTACCCAGTAGATAAAGATCGAGGGGCTCATGGGAGGATAAATCACCAGGAAAGGAAGGATTGATCCTGGAAATGGCCCATAATGCAATTCCCTGGTATTTCGCTCACAGATGAGGGAATTCATCTGAGGTGACTGAAGGAAAACTAGAAGCTGGGGAAGCGGCTGACGCATGTAAGCAAGTGGGTCGGAGCCTCCCAATAACAGGGGGGGCACTGGGCAGGGCTCTGGGTTGGTGTGGGTAAATGGAGTGGCAAAGCCTCTCTTACCCACAAGAGTGAGTGGAGAAGCTCTAACTAGTACTTCTTCCTTTTACCCTGCAGGTAGGTAATGGAATGGAGGGCCCTTCACGCCATTAGGTATCGTATTTTCCATACAGTCCTCAGGTCAGTTTACTTAAATAAACAGATATAGGAGCCTACTGTGTGCCTAAGGTAACAATCTATGTTCAGTGTCTGCTTTATTAGCAGTAGGACTGTGGTAAATTTATTTACTGACTCTCAGCCTCAGTTCTCTTCTGTAATATGAGAATAAAAATACTGCTGTATCACAGGGTTGTTTTGAGGATTAAACAATATTGTTCGTGTGAAAACAGTGTCTGGTAAACATTCTTATAATTGCTTGTCACCAGAGATAGAAAGATGAATACAAATGACCCCAAATCCCAGGGAATGTACAGAATGATAGATAGACAGTAAACATATAATTTCAATAATGAGATTAATACAATGATAGAACCGCATTCTATAGAATTGCAAAAGAAGCGCGTGTTTTACAGAGCTCTCCGTCTCCAGCCTGGGACGTATCTCTCTGCTTTGTGGCTATAACCCCTGGAATGTTCCAAAGGAAATGCAGGTGCCCTTATTTATTCTGTTGCCTGAGGGAGAAACTTGCATGTCATTCTAGTGCCTCAACCTCATTGCTGCCCAATCAATCACCAGGTTTGGCAGTTTCAACCTCCCTAGTATCTCTTACAGCCAGCTGCTTCTCTCCACCCTTGCTGTCATAAACTTTGTTCAGAACAGCTTCATTTTTTCCCCCTAGATTACTGCGCTTGCCTCCCAATTGATCTTCCTTCCTCTAGTATTGCTCCTTCTATCTTGCCTGCACTGCAGCCTGAGGGATCTTCCCAGAACACAGAGCTGATAGTATTATTTCCCTAACTAAAACTCTTCAATGGTCCCAGTTGTTTCCGCATAAAGTTCAGCCTCCTCTGGCAGCATGCAATGTTCTTTATACACGTGACTTCTCAGTCTACCTTCTGTGGCTGTCCTCTTTTCAGTAGACACTTCCTGATTCTGAACAGCATGGCAGTCTATGGACACGGCACTTCCTCTCTCACCTCTGTGTGCGTGCTCAGTCACTTCTGTTGTGTCTGACTCTGTGGGATGCTATGGATTGTAGCCGACCAGGCTTCTCTGTCCATGGGATTCTCCAGGCAAGAATACTGGAGTGGGTTGCCATGTCCTCCTCCAGGGGTTCTTCCTGACTCAGGGATTGAACCAGCATCTCTTGTGTCTCCTGCATTGGCAGGCGAGTTCTTTACCACTAGCCCATCTGGGAAACCTTGTCTCACATCTGGGTCTTTACATATATGCCTCTGACCTTTTTTTTCCTTCTTTGATAGAGAGTTAATGCAAGGCCTGGAAACCTGGGGGAACAAGCAAAATGCAGTGATTCACCCCACAGCATTCTCCTTTCTACAGAACATACGCGAGAGGCCATTTTCCTCCTCATGCTTTCCCTGCCATACACTCTTTTCCTTTTGTTGTGGTGTAGGGATCCAATTTCTTGAGTAAATATTTGAACTTTACCGTTGATAATAAATTTGAAGGTAAATATGGAAAGGCTACAAAATACAGAAATGTAGTTTATTAAATTCCTTTCAATTATAAGAAAAATATGAAGCATGCTTCACATCTGTATTTTTTATTTTGAAAATATTGTGCTAATAAATCCTGAAGTCACTGCATTGAAGGTATCAGCAAGACTGAAATCATGATATTTTTTTTCTGAAGGAGTAGAATATATAAATGCAAGTCATTCCTTATTGACCCACTCTTCATTTATCTCAAATATAGTACTTTTGCTTCTGTTTTCTAGGATAATTGCTGTGCATTGTATCATAGTTCTCCTTCACACTGGATTATTAGCCATCTCTATGGCATGCATATATGACTTCAACTGACTTATTGTAGGATGATTATTGGTTATTTTGGCTTTCTAAATTTTAAAGTGAAACTTCTGTCAAAACAAACCTTCTTTAGAGAGTATCTCAGCTTATATTCTTTACAAAATTTTCATGAACAGTTATGTTAAGAAGCTTGACCTTTATTTTTCTGGACTTAAGCCAATGGTCTGATTAAATTTTTTACATAAGGACCTTTGACAAAACAATATTAAATCACACTACTACTTAAACTTTTGATGAAGTGCTTAATTGAAAAAAAGTTAAAGCACCTGAAAATAAATGCTGAAACTCCTCTATGGGTCAGAAATCTAGTTAATGTGAATCAGAGAGTCCTTCCTCTAAAGGACAGTTATCCTTAAGTGGCTTAGCTAAGTAATAATCATGGGACTAATACACTGGTCTATAAAGAGAAGTTAATTGCATTTTCTCACCTTTAACTGAGCAGATACACATATAAAATCCAGCACTGTTTTCCCCCACTCCTAGGGTTCAAGGTTCAGGTATCTTAGATGAAAATTCTGTATAGCTCATATTTGGATGTGACCGTTGATGATAAGCATGATGTCCATACCATCATGCAGTTACTTGGACTAGCTTCCACAATTATGTGCAGTGCCATTATTATCCTTTGGGCATGCAAGAGAATACAAATCTAACAAAATTTAATAATCAGTCAGTTCAGTTGCTCAGTCATGTCTGACTCTTTGCAATACCGTGGACTCAGCATGCCAGGCTTCCCTGTCCATCACCAACTCCTGCAGCCTACTCAAACTCTGTCCATCAAGTCAGTGATGCCATCCAACCATCTCATCCTCTGTTATTCCCTTCATTTCCCACTTTCAATCTTTCCCAGGATTAGGGTCTTTTCCAATGAGTCAGTTCTTCGCATCAGGTGGCAAAATTATTGGTGTTTCAACTTCAGTATCAGCCCTTCCAATGAATATTCAGGACTGATTTCCTTTAGCATTGACTGGTTGGATCTCCTTGCAGTCCAAGGGATCCTCAAGAGTCTTCTCAAATACCACAGTTCAAAAGCATCAATTCTTCATCGCTCAGCTTTCTTTATAGTCCAATTCTCCCACCCATACATGACTACTGGAAAAATCATAGCTTCGACTAGATGGACCTTTGTTGGCAAAGTAATGTCTCTGCTTTTTAATATGCTGTCTAGGTTGGTCATAACTTTTCTTCCAAGGAGCAAGTGTCTTTTAATTTCATGGCTGCAGTCACCATCTACAGTGATTTTGGAGCCCCCCCCCCACCAAAAAATAATATAAAGTCTCTCACTATTTCCATTGTTTCCTCATCTATTTGCCATGAAGTGATGGGACCAGATGCTATGATCTTAGTTTTCTGAATGTTGAGTTTTAAGCCAACTTTTTCACTCTCATCTTTCACTTTCATCAGAGGCTCTTTAGTTCTTCTTTGCTTTTGCCATAAGGGTGGTGTCATCTGCATATCTGAAGTTATTGATGTTTCTCCCAGCAATTGAGTCCAACCTGTGCTTCATCCAGCCCAGGATTTCGCATGATTTACTCTGTATATAAGTTAAATAAGCAGGGTGACAGTATACAGCCTTGACATACTCCTTTCCTGATTTGGAACCAGTGTGTTATTCCATATCCAGTTCTAACTGTTGCTTCTTGACCTGCATACAGATTTCTCAGGAGGTGGGTCAGGTGGTCTGGCATTCCCATCATTGAAGAATTTTCCACAGTTTGTTGTGTTCCACATAGTTCAAGGCTTTGGCATAGTCAGTGAAGCTGAAGTAGAGGTTTTTCTGGAACTCTCTTGCTTTTTCTATGATCCAGTGGATGTTGACACATTGATCTTTGGTTCCTCTGCCTTTTCTAAATACAGCTTAAACATCTGGAAGTTCACAGTTCACATACTGTTGAAATCTGGCTTGGAGAATTTTGAGCATTTCTTTGCTAGCATGTGAGATGAGTGCAATTGTGCAGTAGTTTGAACATCCTTTCATTGGGATTGGAGTGAAAACTGACCTTTTCCAGTCCTGTGGCCACTGCTGAGTTTTCCAAATTTGCTGGCATATTGAGTGCAGCACTTTCACAGCATCATCTTTTAGGATATGAAATAGCTCAACTGGAATTCCATCACCTCCACTAGCTTTGTTCTTAGTGATGCTTCCTCAGGCCCACTTGACTTCACATTCCAGGATGTCTGGCTCTAGGTGAGTGATCACACCATCATGGTTATCTGGGTCATAAAAATCTTTTTTTGTATAGAAGTTATGTTTTAATAGTAATGTAACCTAGGTGGCTGAGGGAAGATTCACTTATGGTGGCACTGTCTAATGGCTTTGGGAGTCGGAGTACCTGGGGGCAAAGAGAAGGAAGCTCTCTGATCTGCAGATGGGAAGTAGGTATGTGTGGAGGGAAGGAAATGGTGGGCCTTTACAGTGGGTTTTATTTAGTGCTGAAACTAAATAAGGAAAACTCTTCTCTCTCATCTATGTAGTTTATGTTCTTCTATTTAACTGACCTAGGCCCTTTTCTTTATAAACAATATTCCTGACCTTATGTTAATAGTGAATTTGCCCCTTCTCATTCTGTATTACATTACCAAACTCATATACATTAGCTGACAGCAGATACTACTAGGCCCAAATGGCTTTTCTTTGCCTCGTATTTCTCTCCAGCTTTATAGAGGTATAGGGAAAATGTTCGTTTTCCCTGACACAATAAAAAGAAATGAAGAAGAAAGGCAAGGTATTACAGGAAGTTTGTCCTTCCCTGTGAAGCTTGCCTTCACCTTCCACTGCCCCTGGCTGCATGAACTACTCTTTCATTTGTGTTTACCATTATGACTTCAAACAATTTGTTGTAATTATCACAATGACTACTGTATATTGCTAATTTTTCTTATTTTACTAATGTCTGTAAGGTCAGTGCTTGGAAATAGCACTTGGAATTTATTAGATACTCAATTTTTAAAAAATTGAACATCCAAATTATCTCTGGTACTAGAAATATTATTGACATTCAATAACTAATTTTTAAAATAATAACAATAACAACAACTAATATTTTTTTAGCACTTACTATGTGATAGGCACTGTGCTAAATCCTTTATATGGATTTTCTCATTTAAATATCATTGATAGCCTTCTGGATTTGGGTACCAATATTCTATCCCTAAAAACATGGAGAGGTAAAGATACTTCTCCCAGGTAACATACAACTTGTTAGTGGTTGGGATTAGAGCTTCACTGCCCATACTCTCTTAATCTCTGCAGCAACAAATGGGAATGGGTATAAATAATTGTAATACTATGATTAATTGAATGATAGATCTATATATTTGGCCCCATTGTGGCAGAGAGGATAAATGACCGGATTTCTCGAACAGTCAGGGAAAATTTCCCAGAAAGTGCAAAAGATATTGGCAGACATGTGCAATGATGAGAATATTTGGCCTAGTTTTCTTTATGGTGTTGCCACCGAGTTTTAGTAAATTAGGCAGACCTCCTGCAAAATATCACTTGTTTCTATTTCCTCTTCTATAAAAGAAGGATTGAATTAAATGACATCTTAAATATTGCAATTCAAAAGAAATTCTTTCACTGGAGTGTGTGCCTTGCACACAATGTAAACTCTATAAGCATCTACTGAATTGAATTATTTTGAAACAGAGAGAATACACCCAGTGGATGGAATTGCTGAAGCTAAAACCATTATCTAATATACTTTCATTATCTTATATAGTGAACCACAGCTTAGATAACTTTCATTTCCCTGTGAATGCTCTGCTTGACCAGAAATTCAGTATATCCAGTTCACCAATCCCCAAACACCCCAAAATCAATTTTGGACTCTCTACCTACTTTATCATTCCTTCTCATCCCAAATAAGGTTGACTGTGTGGCTTCAGTCAGTCAAATATTTTCTATTTTTCTATCCCTTGTTCCTTATACTTTAATTTGTAAAATCTGTCTTCTGCTTGATTTTGCAGTTCTCTGAAAGAAGACTATATATTTTCATGAAGTGTTAATTAAGGTTTTTTTGTATTACCTAAATTGTTTTCTTCATAAATTTGTAACAGGTTTTGGTAACAAGGAATGAGATCTGAAGCTGATTGCTAATGGCCTATGGGACAAGGAGACACTCAGATCAGGTATCCACTGAACCCTTCCAGTTCACAGAGGCTCTCAGCATTACCAAGGGCCATGGGTAAGTCACTCTTAGATTTGAGCTCCACTCCCTTGCATGCAGCTCTCCAATCCAAAAATTCAGTATTAAAATGTTATTATTATTTTATGTATTACTGCTTCTAGAAAGTTTCCAGAGTAGTTTTATTAGGGGTCAACAACAGGTAGCAGTTGTTAGGGAACTCAATAAACATCAAGGTAAGTTTACAGTGTAAACCACTAGGGGACTTAGGAAAATAAACTGACAAGAAATTTGTACTTTTTTGACTCTTGAAATAAAAATCTAAGTAGGCATAAAGCATAAGTCAGGCTATTAGAACATATGCCACTACAAAGAAATCATCTCATGAAAGAGGAAAAGATTTATGGTTAATGGGAATCTTGGAAGTCAAAGCTGCAAAATTGGTGGGCATGAATCAAATACTTGAGTGGTGTTCTCTTATGTTAAGCTAAGTTGGTCACGGAGTTGGTTAGATTGACATTAGGTCACCTGCCAACCTCAAGAAAATTTCCATGCAAGGAAGTACTCTGTAAAACACCACAAAATCCTAAATCTATCAGCACACCCCTTTTAGGAATTAATTTGATTCCAAGAAACTCAAGGCTTAGCTTAAAAAAAAAAAAGGATCCTCAACTTTCAAAGAACTGTGTGTGCCACCTTATGCATAATTATTTATTTTTTGTCTAAGATCTGTGGTCCCAGAAACTGTAATATCTATAAATATGGTAAAATATTATTAAGACAACCTAGAATTACAATGGCCATTATAGGGAACATTTCAGTTAGACAAGATTGTTCATTTAAGAAGTGTACTTGAGGACTTCCCTGGTGGCTCAGTGGATAAGAAACCATCTACCAGTACAGAGAACGTGGGTTCAATTCCTGGTCCAGGAAGATGGCATATGCCTCAGAGCAACTATGCCCTGCAGCAAAACTGCTGAAGCCTGCACACCTGGAGCCCATGCTTCACAACAACAGGAGCCAATGCAATGAGAAGACTGAGCACTGCAACAGTGAGTGGCCCCTGCTTGCTGCAACTAGAGACAGCCTCTGCACAGCAAAAAAGACCCAGTGCAACCAACATTTTAAAGAATTAATTGATTAAAAAAGAAGTGTACTTGAAAGCAAGAGTTCCCAAATCAACAAACAGAATGGGATAACTATTTTAATATTCTAAAATATGATAGCCACTAGCCAGATATGGATATTTAATTTTTAAAAATTAAATACAATTTAGTTTTAAAATTAAGGTTTAGTTTTTTAAATTAAATTTTAATTTTTAAAACTAAATAAAATTTCATTTTTAAAATTAAATAAATTTACATTTAAATTCAGTTTCTCAGCATATTTACAATGCTTTTTTTCATCACTTATGTCTAGTTGCTATTGTACTTGGTGTTTCCATCATTATGGAAGGTTCTCTTGTGCAGCCCTATTTTGGTTGACATCTTGATCTTGGTCTTTAAGACCTTGCGACTACTAACAAGATGAAGTGTAGAGAGACCAGTCTGAGAGTCAGGGAAGTGAACTTCATTTACATGAGGCTTCAGCTGTCCACTCAAAGACTTCCAGAAAGGGTTTCTATCATGAAGGAGGAGAAATCCATAGGACGGTCTTAGTGCGGAACATTCCAAAGAAGAAACTATATGACAAAATAAATTATTCCATTTGGAAGAAAAAAGGATTTTCACTGTTTTTGTTTGTGTCATCAACCATCTAGTGGCTAAAATAGTGTTTTAATCAGATTTTTGACTTGGGGGTGGATGGCATTTTAGGTGATGCTGGTATGATGTGAGCTTCTGAGACTAATGGGATAAACTGAGAGTCCAGGTGGGAAAGGCTTAACACCTTTATTCTTGATATATGCTGTGTGCTTATTTAATATCTAGTTCTCTCACTAAAGTGAAAGCTCCATCCTGACACAGAATGTCAGTTACATTCACCTTTGATCCTCAGAACATAGCAAGATGTCTAGTGTTTAGAATGAATGAATACTATTTTGGAAGTGGTTTATTCTCATTATTTGATACTATATTACTCTGTCTCAAGTTAATGAAATTTGATTTATTAAATAAATAACATAAATCATGTTAGCTCCTATAACTTTTGTTCTGCTTTCCAATTTTTCACTTCTCAAATGTACATATCCTAGAATTCTGTGTGTGTTTTTAAACTGACCTAGAGGTTCTTTCACTGAACCCAAGTTGATTCATACTTGGGCTTCAGGCACATATGTGTATGTGCTTATATATATATTTTTGGTGAATGGATTCTTAGATTTCATTAAATGTTCTAGTAAGTCACTAATTATCCCTCTTCCCAATATTATTAACAATTATATTAGTGAGTGCTGTACATATTTTATGATATAACTGAAATGTTACTTTTCAGTTCTGTAGCATAGTGAAGGATAAAGAGTGATTAATTGTGATCTAAGAAAACTGGATTTAGTTGCCTTGTTAAAGTCCTTAGTCTGACTGAGTCCCATATTATTATCATTAAAAAAAAAAACACGATGAAAGATGACCTCTATGGGCCCTGGTACCTTGAGTTGTACTATGTTTTACATCCTGAGTCACTGGTTTCCCAATAAGCTTGTGGAACCTTGTGTTTGATAATTTGAAGTAAGTTTCCACTATTAACTGAAGTTCAACTTACAGTTCTTTACTAGCCATAGACTATTATTCAGTGCATTTAAGAAAGTTATGTTGTCAAGTATTATTTCTGTAGGCATTTTTTATTTCTCCTATTTACCCAACTAAAGAGATACTTTTTCTATGATATCCTGGTTGTCCCACAGCAATTTGAATTTTCAATCTTTTTTCCATGGAACTGGGCTTTGTGTAAAGTGTTGAGAATGTGTTGCAGTGACAAGAGTCCCAAAGATTCCTATGGGGTTTGTGAGGTCAAAACTATCTTTATAATACTACTAAAATCTTATATACTTCTTTTCATTCTCATTCTCTTGTGAATATATGATACAGTTGGATGTAACAACTGATAAATATGGAAGCATATGTAAGGATCCATCTGTCTTTTTTTAAGCCAGCTGTTGAAGATGTCTGCAAAAATAGAAGCCAGTGCATTCTCTGACTAAATTGTTTTTGTGAACACATAATTAATTTTTCATAAAAATATGTAATTTATATTGATATGCGATGGATTTATTATTGTTGTAATAAATTAATAAATAATTTAAAATAATATATTTTAATTTTAAACACAGTAGATATCCATAGATATAACTCGCAATAAGCAAAAGTTCTTTGGGATTCTCTTTTTTTTTTTTCCAAATACTTTGTGCATTTATTATGAACATGTGTACCATTCCGTGTCAAACTTTTATATACAGGTAGGTGGCGTAGGTGACTGAAGGTTGGTGCTATTTAAACAACTCCCAAGATAGTTCTTTTTGTGTACTCCAATTTTTTTTTTTACTTGAAAACTTACTTTATTATAATTATGATTACTTATAAGTTCTACAAATGAAAGCAAATTCCAAACCCAAGGGAACAGATACCAGACTCTTGCTAACCATTTGTTTTTTTTTTTTTTCATATGGTAATTCTAAGTTTAATTTTTTGAGGCCCTAAAATACCACTTTTCGCAGTGTCTGCACCTTGTTAATGTTACATTTCCACCAACAGTGCATATGTGTTCCACTTTCTCTACAGTCTTACCAACACTTGTTATTTTCTTTTTTTTTTAATTAATTTATTTATTTTTAATTTTTACTTTACAATTCTGTATTGGTTTTGGCATAGATTGACATGAATCCACCACAGGTGTACATGCGTTCCCAAACATGAGCCCCCCTCCCACCCCCCTCCCCACAACATCTCTCTGGGTCATCCCCGCGCGTCAGCCCCAAGCGTGTCATATCCTGCATCAGACATAGACTGGCATTTCGATTCTTACATGATATTATACATGTTTCAATGCCATTCTCCCAAATCATCACACCCTCTCCCTCTCCCTCTGAGTCCAAAAGTCCGCTATACACATCTGTGTCTTTTTTGCTGTCCTGCACACAGGGTCATCATTGCCATCTTCCTAAATTCCATATATATGTGTTAGTATACTGTATTGGTGTTTTTCTTTCTGGCTCACTTCACTCTGTATAATCGGCTCCAGTTTCATCCATCTCAGCAGAACTGATTCAAATGTATTCTTTTTAATGGCTGAGTAATATTCCATTGTGTATATGTACCACAGCTTTCTTATCCATTCATCTACTGATGGACATCTAGGTTGTTTCCATGTCCTGGCTATTATAAACAGTGCTGCAATGAACATTGGGGTACATGTGTCTCTTTCAATTCTGGTTTCCTCTGTGTGTATGCCCAACAGTGGGATTGCTGGGTCGTAAGGCAGTTCTATTTGCAATTTTTTAAGGAATCTCCACACTGTTCTCCATAGTG
>NW_024070187.1:72347813-72421659 GCF_014754425.2 Oryx dammah
AGCACCACTTGTTAAAGAGATTGTCTTTACTCCATTGTATATTCTTGTCTCCTTTGTCAAAGATAAGGTGTCCATATGTATGTGGATTTATCTCTGGGCTTTCTATTTTGTTCCATTGATCTATATGTCTGTCTTTGTGCCAATACCATACTGTCTTGATGACTGTGGCTTTGTAGTAGAGCCTGAAGTCAGGCAAATTGATTCCTCCAGTTCCATTCTTCTTTCTCAAGATTGCTTTGGCTATTCGTGGTTTTTTGTATTTCCATATAAATCTTGAAATTATTTGTTCTAGTTCTGCGAAAAATGTCGCCGGTATCTTGATAGGGATTGCATTGAATTTGTAAATTGCTTTGGGTAATATAGGGATTCTCAATAGTTTATAAGCATAAAAGAGGTCTTGAACAAAAAAATGAAGCAGAGGAATCATAGTAGATAAGCCTTCATTTTACTTGTGTTGTCATTTAGAGGAGAAATAACATCACCCTTATTGCCTTTGATTTTGCATTTTTAAAAGTTATGTACAGTGGATATTACTCAACCATAATATAGGATAAACATTTGCCATTTGTAACAACATGGATGCACCTAGAGGGTATTATGTTTAGTGAAATAATAAATCATATAGAGAAAGACAATTACTGTATGTTTTCATTTATATGTGGAATCTAGAAAATAAAATGAATGAATATAACAGATAAGGAAAACTCACATACAGAGAACAAACTAGTGATTACCAGAAGGGAAAGGGGTAGGGGAGTAGCAAGAAAGGTGAAGGAGATTAAGAAGTATAAACTACTAGGTACGAAATAAATAAGTTACAAGTATGTGATATACAGCACAAGGAATTTAGCCAATATTTTATAATAACCTTATAAGGATTATATAAAAATATCAAATCGCTATGTTGTATACCCCAAACTAATATAATAAGTGAACTATATTTCAGTTTAAAAAAGTGCAGGTCACCAATGTGCCATGATCAGGTTAGCAAATGAAATCTCTAGGTATAGAACTTGCTGGAAACTCACCTTGCAAGTTTTGAGGGTATGATTCTCCTCCCACCCAAACTCTCCCCTGTGTTAGAGAAAATGAGTGGATTCAATTTAAAAACTCTGTATAGAAGTTAGATTGCTAATTAGTAGCTACCTAAGTAAGTCTAAGGTACCATCTTTTTAGGGAGATTCCTAACCCAAAGAGTTTGCACCATGAACTTCTACAGGAGACTGTTATTTATTTATTTTTCCTTTAAACAGCTGCTTATCTCTCTCAGGGAGTTTCTTCTGAACAGGACATATACCTGGTATTTCACAAATGATTCACTGAAGAATATCTGAACTCTTTTTATGTAATCATTATTTAAGAAAAAAAGTCCTAGAGGCTTTTCTGCCAGGCGAGCCCCATCTTTAAGCAATTATTTTTGGGTTCTGAGTACTAGTAGTACCCAAGGGCTTGTTGGAAGCAACATTTCTATTATTGATAACGATGAAAATGTTTGGCCAGGGAGTATATTCATTTTCTTCTTTGCCATTTATAATCGATTAATCATGGTAATCTTAAGGGTAGAGTATATTTTTATGACAGTTGTGCTTCAGAAAGAGAACAGGAATCTTGAGTTATTGGTTATTAAGTTTTGCCTGTATGTAACTTGCCCATTTTCAAGGCAGCCGTGAAAGTAGAAGGTTATTTTCTTTTTAAATGCATTTAGTTTCTTTGTCAAATTATTTTTACTGTATCTTAAAATAAATGAAAATATGGCAAAATGTGTTAGTACTAGATGTTAGAAACGTGAAGCTTCAATAAGCTAGATATATGTATATACACATATATGTCTACGTAAAGCATATCAAACTGTGTTTTTGAAAACTATAGATTGGAGGTGACTTTCTTCTCCTTTGGAGCTCCGCTTAAGGAAAATATAGAAACATAACTGTCTTTTCTATATTTTCAAGAAAATAAAAAGAGGAAAACTGAAAAGTTTATATATATCAGTTGCTTTATTGGTCTGACATCTCAAGCTCTTGAACTCATAGGATCAATTAGAAAATTCTTTCTTGTGGATAAAAGATGGGTATTAACACATATGACTCTTCCAGAGGATAGAAAAGAACCAAAGTCTAAAAAGAAGAGAAAAACCACAAATATAAATGATAAAACCTGGCAATACATCACCTAGTAATGATGCTGTTTTAAGTGGTTTAAGTAGAAGGTAAAGGAAACAGAGCTACATAATGTAATCATGTAATTTTGGAGCCCTTCACCATTAATACTGATCGCAGGATCTCCTGGAGTTTTGGAGTATGAAAACTGATCATAAGAAAACTTTAAAAACTGAGTGTTGAATCAGTTTGGTAAAAGTTGATGTTAGTTGAGACTGAAATCTAAAGACACAGACATCCTTTTTAATACTCTGTTGGTGGCAGAACACTCACTTCAGTATGGCTTATATTAAAAAAAAAAAGTCAAATTTTGTTACATAGAAATAAAACCTGAGAGAAGAAATATTATAGATATTTAAATATTATCCTGATTAGTATTGCTCTCTTTTGAAAAAAAATCTGACCTATTCCTCTAAGGTCTTTGCTTTAAACTCTGTGTGTGTGTGTATGTGGTGTGTGTGTGTGTGTGGTGTGCGTGTGTGTGGTATGTGTGTGTGTGGGGGTGTGTGTGTGTGTATGTGTGTGTGTATATGTATTGTGTCAATACTAGTAGCAAAATTGGAATCTGACAGTTATCACTAAAATCCATTTTTAGGCATTTATAGCAGGTAAAATCAATCTCCCGTTAGTAACCATAACAAAGTGAAATAGAAAATAAAAGAAACATTTGTATAAAAACCAAAATAGACTCAGACATAGCAAACAAACTTCTAGTTCAAATGGAAGCTGCTGCTGCTACCAAGTCGCTTCAGTCGTGTCCGACTCTATGCGACCCCATAGACGGCAGCCCACCAGGCTCCCCTGTCTTGGGATTCTCCAGGCAAGAACACTGGAATGGGTTGCCATTTCCTTCTCCATCAAAGGGAAGAGGGGAGGAATAAATTAGGAATCTGTAATGAACAGAGACACACTACTATATATATAATAGATACACACAGACTTACTATATAGCAGAGGGAACTATATTCACTATCTTATAATAACCTATAAAGGAAAATAATCTGAAAAACTATATATATATATATATATAAAACTGAATCACTTTGTTGCAGACCTGAAGCATTGTAAATCAACTGTACTTCAATTAAAAAAACTAAAAATATTTGCAATTAATAAAGGTACTCTTGATGTCTTCTTACAGAAACATAATTGAGAGTTAACAATATTTTACTTAATTCATTAATGAGTAAACAAGACTAAAAAATACAACTTAAGAAAAAAGTTTCCAAAAACTTGGAGAAAATACTGGAAGATGTCCATAGAAGGATATAAGAAATAGAAATGAAGGGTTCTAAAACAAGGTTTTTTGACTATACAATCACAGATGATCTCAGGAAGGAAGTTGAGGAAACACTGAAAGAGATCAATGTGTCTGTATAGAGAGCTCTTTGAGCTCAGACATAAAACGATCATATATAAAAGAGGCACACGCCAAGGACAAACACAAAAGAGTGGCACATTTCTAAAGAGCAGGGTCAGGAAAGCTAAAGTCCAGAAGGACTTTGTGAGAAATGCTAATGGCTACAAAATCCCGAAAGCTATGTTTGGAGCAAACTAAAAACAAGAAAAGGATAGATTCAAACTCAAGGAAAATAATGTGATGTCAAAAGAGGGCAGAGAGAAAGCAGAACTTTCTAATTCCTTCTCTGCCTCTGTGTTGTCTGTCAAAGACTAAAATTTATTTATTTGTTAACTTAATGAGCATGCCTGCCTGCATATGCAGTCATGCCCAACTCTGCTACCCTATGGATTGACAACAATTTATATTCTACTCAAAGTATGGTCTATTACAGAAAAAATTCCGTTCAAAATGCTTTAGTTTTCAAACATTTTGATATGATAGAGATGTGTGTGTGTATGTGTGTGTGTGTGTATTAAGTTGCCTCAGTCGTGTTTGACTCTTTGTGACCCCATGGACTATAGCCCACCATGGGATTGTCCATGGGATTCTCCAGGCAAGAATACTGAAGAGAGTTGCCATGCCCTCCTCCAGGGGATCTTCCCAACCCAGGACTGAGCCCAGGTCTCTTGAATCTCCTGCACTGGCAGGCAGATTCTTTACCACTGTGCCATCTGGGAAGCATAGTGAGTTATTTCAGAGGTGAAGGGAAAGGATTTATGGAACGATGCTCTAGCCTGCAAAGTTACTATAAAAATTGCTCAATAATAATAATGAGTGTTATTAACTAAACTAGTCTATATAAGAATTTTTATATGTGCTAATGCTTAGACTCATCTCACCCACTGAAATGTAATACCTGTTGGTCATTCCACATAGAATTTTTTTTTCTGGAAAATGTCGCAAACAACACACCATTTTATCTAATCAACCAGCATGTCCTTTAGCTTTCTCTTCAACGTATATCCACATTCTGACTACTTGACATTTCCATAGTCATTATTTCTCACTATGCCCATTGCCACCATCCAGCTGCCATTATCTTTCACCTGAACCATTCTCAGAGCTTCTTATTAATTAATTTTTTACAATTTATTTTTGTCTGTGCTGGGTATTCATTGCTGTGTGGGCTCCTCTCTAGTCGCTGTGCATGGGGTTCCCATTGCGGTGACTTCTCTTGTTTTGGAACCTGAGCTCTAGGGTACACAGACTTTAGTAGTTGCTGCTCTCAAGCACAGGCCTAGTAGTTGTGGCACATGGGCTTAGTTGTTCCATGGCATGTGGGATCTTCCCGGATCAGGGATTGAACCCATGTCTCCTGCACTGGCAAGTGGATTCTTTACCACTGAGCCACCAGGGAAGCTCCATAGGTTCATAACTATTTTCAACTCTACCCCCTGTACAACTTGTTGTCCATGGCCCCCAGCATGTGCACACACACACACACACACACACACATATTACTGTAGTAATAATATATGTAAACAATTCAATGAAAAGCCTTAACTGTGCATACGATCTCAGCATGATTATTTTTTATCCCTCGCTTCTCCTTTAAGTTTTATTTCTGGATGAAAACTTGGTGATGTTCCCTGACTACTTGTCTATCTAGGGTAATAGACAGTTTTACCACCTCTTTAAGTTACACTCATGTCAGAAATTAGAATGTCCTGCCCTTGATAATAATCAAAACCTTGAACTTGTTTAAAATCAAACCTTTTACACTCCTGAGCCAGACCCACATGAGCAGGTCATTTACAATAGGAAAAGAAGGCATCTTGTTCTCTTTTCCCAGCTGAGTAGGTAAAGACTCAGATCCCCGTTGACTTAAGTGCAAGGACAGAGAGAAGAGGAAAGAATACTGTGTTGGTTTTAAAATGTGGCCACCAATTCTTTGCTACTCTTCCCATTCTGAGATTGGGTGTGTATGTAATACCTTAGGATCTTGGTAGGTCTGTGACTGTCCTGGTCAAGAGAGTGTAGCAGAAGTGATGTTTGAAACACCCCCAGTCATTTGAATCTTCCCAGCTGAGGTCCAGATAACATGGAGCAGAAATAAGCCTCCCCTGCTGTGCCTTCTTTGACTTCCTAACTGACAGAAACTCTGAGTTTAATAGAGTTTCTGTTGTGTTAAGTCACTAAATTCAGGGTAACTTGTTACATAGCAGTAGAACAGAAGGCAGGGATTTTCTGTACTGAACTTGAACTTGTTACTTAAGTTATTATTTTTGTGGTCTCTGGGGTTGGTTAATGTTTAAATTGGACTCTTTCCCTCAAGTCATTTTTAGACTCGCCTCACAGATCCTTTCTAGTGGCAACTCCTGTGATGAGAGAAAAGGATGGGGCTCACAACATATCATCTCCAAAGAATTTTCTCTCAGCTCCACTTCCTCTTCTGCCCTCTCTTGCTCTTTTTCTTGGAGTGCATGAAGGTCTCATGATTAAAGGGCACCCAAGTTGGGAAACAGGCTCTGAATATTTCCTCATAAATTCCACTTAACAGTCTACTCACATGTGCTTTGTTAAGTACTGGTACTTCTATTGAAATTGAAGTCCCATTTTAATATCCTATTAAACAGAATATAATATGTTAATTTTATCTTACAGAATTCATTAGTAACCTTATATTTATAGGATGATTATTGATATGCAGGTATAATTTTAAGTGTTCATTTATACTTGAGGCAGTTTAATTTTTGACTTTGCTGTATTTGACATTTTGAGGATCTGTGAAGGACCTGGGTGGTATTTCTTGCAAATCTCAAAGGCTATTTATATCTTGCATCAAGTACGGAAACAGTGATAGTGAAACCATTGTTCTCTCTTTTATTTACAGCCTTGTCTGCCTACAGTACCATTAAAGTTGAGGAGTATCAAGATGGGCAATTTATTGATGTGTCAAATGTTCAGAGTCAAGAGCCATCCTATTGTTGTTACTTTTACAACTTGCCTGAGTGGCTGGGAATAGTGCCTGAAACCAACCCCCCCACCCCACCTGTGTGCCTGGAACTTATTGTTTGGTGGTAAATATATTCTTTGTGGGCCATTTGGATTTTGTTGCAAGTATTCAACTCTGCTGAGGTAGTGTGAAAGCATGCATACAGTGTGTAAATGAATGGTCATGGCATGGGCCAACCCCTGCTTTAGATTCAGACAGGTCTTGGTTTTCAGTTTAGCTCTACTCTGTGCAAGTCATGGAATTTTAGTAGGTCATGTAATTTATCAGTGCATAGGTCTTCTTATCTGTAAAATGAGGGAGAATCATTTCTTCTTTGTTGTTACAAGAAATTTTATGAGACATGTACCTGAGGCAATTAATACAGTATCCAGGACATTCTAAGCATTTGGAAAAGTAATGATATCATTTTCCCTATGCTTCTTCAAAACCTTGGAGTACTGGCCATTTCTTTAGACCATATTTCCATCATTCCTGCTTTGCCCAGAATTAGTCTTGCTTCACAGGAAACTGGGAATGCTCTTCTGCAGAGACTTCTGGTCTGTCTTGAGTTACTCTATTCCTGATTTTGAAAGATGTATCAATCTCTTTATGCCCTCCCAGACACCCTCAATCCTCTAGGAATGTTTTTCAAATGTTTCACTCCTCCATTTTCACTGTCATTGATCTAGTTCAGGTCCTCATCACAAGAGCTTCCTTACTGTACTTTTGTACACTGAGATCTCAATTCCTCAATGTACCTTCTACCTATCTACCTAATTTAGCTTTTAAAAGCATACCATGACATCACTCCAATAATTAAAAATATTTGACTGCTCCTAGATGATTATAGAATAAAGTGGAAATCTCCTGCCCTGGCATTCAAGATCCTGTATCTGGGTCCATTCTGCTTTTCCAGGTTCATCTCATATTTTCCTCATGATCTATATCCTGGCTTTACCAGATTACTCACATTTGCCTTTTCATCCTGAAAAAGTATCAAGTTTCTTCCTTATGCTTTTATATTTCTTTTGAATTCATAATTATGTTATGATTGGCATGAGAATCTCTATCCAGCTAAACTTTGACATTCTTAAAGATAGGGGCTACTTTCTTTATCTTAAAATTAATTTTGGACTGTCAAAAAGGTAATGTAATGGTCAATTTCAATAATCTCCTTGGGAAGGTTCTATGTGAAGTGCTACAGCTGTCTTTTTAATCTTCTCTTCTAGAATCTCATTTTCCAAGTCAGAGAGGAATCTTAAATGATGGGATGAAAACCACAGAATCTTTATGTCCTAGCGGGGAAAACAAAACTACACACAACCGGAGTTACTACATCTAAAAACCTATTAAACTTTCCTCCCAACACTGATGGGGTTTTCATTCCTATTTCTTAAATGCTATTTGTACAAATCTCTTTCAGCATTTCTCAGATTTCATTGTAATTGTTGTTCACACATTTTTGTACTAGATTTTGTACTAGATTTAGAATTTTCAAGGGTAGGAATCATGTTTTATTATCTTAGTATAATATCATAAGTATTCAAAAAATTTTGTTGAATGGATAGATGGATGAACGGATGACTGAATGGTTAAGTCCCTAAGCAATAGCCTTTTTAATTAAATCTATTAAGACTACAGTGTTTAGTTTATATGTTGAAATTTCTTTCTGCTTCTAAGTGTTAAACAAGTGGAAAAGGAGCTATTTAAGATGACAAACATCTTCAAACATTGCTTCATAGTATGAATAGCTTTGAAAAATCCTGAAAACTAAACAAAAAAGCAATTAAGGAAAGCAAATTGACATGAAAGGTTGAATGACTAAAGAGATAATGGGAGAATTATTTTATGTGTGTAGATGTTTAATGCATAAATGTCAGTCAGTGTCAATAGCGTACTATTCTGCTTAACTTGGAACATTTGTGATATTGAGAAGTAAAAAATGTTGGGGAATAAGGAGACAGAAAGCTAAAGTGACTTGTTGTTTCAGAATGATGTTCTCAGATTAGCCAAATGTGAAACTTTAATTATGATTAGCCCTGTTTACTTCACATTTGACAGAAGTAACACATGCTTCAGAAATGTCAATTCAAAAATCATTTTGCCTTTTATTTCCCTCTGAAATTTTGAATGTTAACATTCCATGCAATTCAATCCATAAAGTGCATTGTTTTTTGTCATAAGTGTTATTAAAAAATAGAATTTATTTTGTTTCAAGTATATGCAGGCCTTCAATTCATGTCCATGTCTTTAATAAATCCATAAGTTTCTCCTTAAGTACATAACAGACATACCATGATTATAATATTATCATCAATTAAAGAATTCTAAGTATTTATTGTATTTCTTTCTAGCATAGAAATACAATAAACGTAATTTTACAGAATTTGTGTTAAACAACTTGAAAGAAAAAAACATTTTGCTATACTTCTTTAGTTGTTGTTGATTACTGGGGATAATTCATTTCCAAGTTTAGAAAGTTAGGCTTTCTAAAACAGAAAGTTTTAGCAGTTTTTGAATCTTAAGTAGTTCTATACCATTATTCTAGGCAACATATTTTTTTAAAATAAGTACAAAAAAAAAAACCAAAAAACCCAAAACAAAACACCTGGCATTTTGGACATCAAATGATATGGGGAGGTGGTGGGATGGGGGTTCAGGGTTGGGAACTCATGTACACCTGTGGTGGATTCATGTCAATGTATGGCAAAACCAATACAGTATTGTAAAGTAAAAAAAAAAAAAAAATTTAAAAAGTAAAAAGCAAAAACACAAAAATGGAAAAAATAACCCACATACACACCAAAATTCTGTGATGAGCTTGCTGGAGAGATTTCAACAGAAGATTCTTTATAAGGGCCAAGTTAGATGATTATTTACTTAGATAAATAAAGCAGAAACCCACAAACTGAATTTTTTTCATGGAACTCATGCCTCAGTTACCAGTTAAGTGTTCTGCTGAATTGCATACCCTTGCCTTGTGACTAGAGCTACATAAAAGCATTGAAAACACTATTAATTCTCTCAAAAAACTGAAGAGAGACCTCTTTGTGGTATTTCAGGTGGATCTATGGAAATGGTTGTCATCATGATTAAGGAACTGGAATTCTGGTTGAGCTTGCCATAGAGGCAGAGAGGAAAAAGCTGTGGGAGTGCTTGGCAAGAACTACTAACACACAGAGCTCCCCTTTGTCAAAGCACCACACATATGCAAGGTTATTGGTCCTTACCATATCTTAACATAATTACAATTTTCCTTCTTTGAAAAATTGTAAAGAACTAAAGTATGGATCAGTTCAGTTCAGTTCAGTCACTCAGTCATGTCCGACTCTTCGCAACCACATGGACTAAGCATGCCAGGCTTCCTTGTCCATCACCAACTCCCAGAGCTTACTCAAACTCATATCCATTGAGTCAGTGATGCCATCCAACCATCTCATCCTCTGTCCTCCTCTTCTCCTTCCGCCTCAATCTTTCCTAGCATCAGGGTCTTTTCTATTGAGTCAGTTCTTTGCATCAAATGGCTAAAGTATTGGAGTTTCAGCTTCAGCATCAGTCCTTCCAATGAATATTCAGGACTGATTTCCTTTGGGATTGACCAGTTTGATCTCCTTGTTGTCCAAGGGACTCTCAGGAGTCTTCTGCAACACCACAGTTCAAAAGCATCAATTCTTCGGTGCTTAGCTATTTTTCAAGGCTTCTTGAGGGGTCCAACAATAAAACTATAGGTCAGCCAAGTGGCACTTCCAGTGTTAGGTGCAAGAACTATCTCTAAAAACATTGCTTTAAGAACAACAAAATAACAACCTATTTTCTCATCTAAATGGCAGAAGGGAAAATAATGATGTTTAGTTGTTCATAAATTGCTGCAGATAAATAGTAGGTGAATCTGAAAAACAATTGTAAACTTTAAAGAGAGGCTTACTCCTTGGAAGGAAAGTTATGATCAACCTAGATAGCATATTAAAAAGCAGAGACATTACTTTGCCAACAAAGGTCCATCTAGTCAAGGCTATGGTTTTTCCAGTGGTCATGTATGGATGTAAAAGTTGGACTGTGAAGAAAGCTGAGCACTGAAGAATTGATGCTTTTGAACTGTGGTGCTGGAGAAGACTCTTGAGAGTCCCTTGGACTGCAAGGAGATCCAACCAGTCCATTCTAAAGGAGATCAGTCTTGGGTGTTCGTTGGAAGGACTGATGCTAAAGCTGAAACTCCAATACTTTGGCCACCTCATGCAAAGAGTTGACTCATTGGAAAAGACTCTGATGCTGGGAGGGATGGAGGGCAGGAGGAGAAGGCTACAACAGAGGTTGAGATGGCTGGATGGCATCACTGACTCGATGGACATGAGTTTGAGTGAACTCCGGGAGTTGGTATGGACAGGGAGGCCTGGTGTACTGCAATTCATGGGGTCACAAAGAGTCAGACACGACTGAGCAACTGAACTGAACTGAACCGAACTGAAGGACTAAGTTGTGAATTGTAATTTTCTTCAGTGCATTCCCATATAACCCCCACCTTTCTTCTTCCCCCTCTTTCTTTAGCAAGTCTTTTCCCAGTATCTACACCGACCTTTGGGTCAGTATCTACACCCAACTGAATCCTGACCTCAGGCTACCCTTAGATTTTTCATGCTAAGCAGTGTGTAGTAATGGTTAGGAGTCTTACTCCACCTATCAAAGGTGAAATAGATCAAAGTCTGAAATCTACCTGCCTCTTACAAACTGGGTGATATCACCAAGCATCTTTCTAGACCTCTCCAAGCCTCAGTTTCCTCATCTGTCTACTGGGGATAATAATAGTATTTACCTCAGCTCATGCATGTAAAAGGCTTGGCCCAAATGCTAGGGAAATATCAAGTATGAAATAAATTTTAATTATTATTTTGCCTTCTCTCTCTTTTCCTCTTATCTCTCTCTGTTCCTTGTTATTATCTTGCTCTGATAATTAATTCTTGCCTAGATGTTAAAGACTTAATATCAGATACCCCAAGCCCTCTTCATGTAAAAAGAAATGCTTTATGGTTGATGATGCCTTAACCCATTAATTGTTCTGAGTCTTAAGTGCAGAGGTTTGATTTAACTATAATATTCAATTTATTATACATGCAAGTTCTCTCTAATTTACTTATTTGTTTAGTTGCTTTCTATTTTCATTCCCCACACTTCAATAGTAACCATTCTAATGTATTTAATGCATATCTTTCTGTTTATATTTTTGTCAAATATATATTTTTGTTTTATTTGCAAGTATTTTATTAATAATTCATGTAAACATTATACTATCTACTAGTTCTCATTTGTTTTCATGCCTTTTCACTTATGGGATGTTCTTTAACATTCAGCCAAATCTGGTGCCTCATCTTTAACTGTTGTATAGTACTCAGAGGTGGACATCAATTCAAATGTTTTTAAACTTTTTTTTAAAACCAAATAACTGTTTAAGATTGAGGAAAGAGAACTTATACCCCTATAGCCTCTTAAAGTGGAGCCCAAAGTTCTAGGCTCAAGCTCCATATTTCTTTGAAACAATTTGATTTATCATACAGAAAGAAATCATGGATTTTACAGTCTATTTCATAGTATGTCCATTGTTAGTTTACTACAAAAATAGTATTTTTTGTTTACAGTTAAGTTGTTTAATTTTCATCTTCACTAATCAATGAACTTGGCCCTCTATAAGATGCACTATTTTTTCCCCATGAGTTTCCACGCTGTCTGCATACTGCTGGGCAGTCCAAGTTTGAGAAATGTGGTCTTAATCTAAATATAAACAGCCTTTAAAAGTGGGATTTCAGGCAAAAATTTGCTTAAGTGACAGAGAGTAATACTTAAATCCCTTCTTATTATGAAAGGCAGCCCTGATAAATATACTCAGCACTGAAAACTCAAAGTATGTCATTTCCCACAGTAAACAGCTAAAGCCATAACTTCAAAGGATAACTAATTGTGTTCCTAAAGGAAAATTCTTTGAAAGATGCCAAACCTTTAGGAGATTTTCTACAGGTATAGAGTGACACCAAGAGATATTGTGGTTTGGCAAACCTCCCCTCATTTTCATTAACAGTTCCCCAAGTCACCTAAAAGAAACAAATAACCTAAGTAATACCTTCAGATGTCACCTGTTCCAACCAGATGGCTTCCCACATCTATTTTGTCAGACATTCTAGACCACAGCATATCTGCTTTCATAACTTTGGTAGTGGTGTCCTAAGCTTTCCCTTCCTTTTCCACTGTTTGTTCTTTGTGGTTCGGGTCAAGGCTCATCTATTTGCTTGTGCTGTTGGATTTCATATGTCATTCTGTTTCTTTCTGAACTGCCTTGTCACTTAAAGTCTCTTTAATTTAGCTCTTTTTCTTTATGTTTGTTTCACGTATCTTAATCTTGGTTGTGGGCTTCCCTGGTGGCTCAGGTGATAAAGAATCTGCCTGCAGAAGATTCCTGATTCGGGAAGATCCGCTGGAGAAGGGGATGGCAGCCCACTCTGGTATTCTTGCCTGGAGAATTCCATGGACAGAGGAGTCTGGCGGGCTATAGTCCATGGGGTCACAAAGAGTCAGATGCTACTGAGCAACTAATGTACTGCACTATACTATCTTGATTGTAAGCTCCCTGTGGGAAAAGGTTATATTCTCTGTATTTTTCTGAATCTTCCTTGGTATCAAGTATAGAAGCAGACATGTAGTAGATCCTCAGTAAATACTTATTATTTGATTTAATTGCCTTACCTTCAACAGTTTGGTTGAATTTTAATTGTATATCTTCTAAGCAGTGCCATTCAAAGAGTGGATCATAGACCAAAAGCATGGGCATCATTTGTTAGAAATCTAGGTTCTGAGTTGTTCCACCTCAGACTTACTGGATCAAAATATGCATTTTAATAAGATCTCCAGGTGATTCATATGTACATTAAACTTGAGACATACCTAGTATTTTTCCAGGCCCTAGGTGTCAGTAGGTTAACAAATTTTATAAATACTCAGTATGATACATTTTATAAATGTCAGTGTCATTAAATGTTATCTAAAGCTTGGAGAATTTGAAACCAGAGTAAGGTTCAGAATATCTTTTTAAAACTTAATATCTAGATATTACCGTTGGACCAAACCAGGCCCACCCCACGGGCTGGTTATATGGCTTATGAGCTACGAACGGTATTCACATTTTTAAATGATTGAAAAAAATCAAAAGGATGCTTCATGATATGTAAATGTTATATAAAATCAAATTGTAGTGTCCATAAAGTTTTATTGGAACAAAATCACACTTGTTTATATAATGTCTATGGCTGCTTTCCCATAGACATTATGGTGCTCATGGTAAAGAACCCAGCAGCAAACACAGGAGACATGAGACTTGGGTTCAGTCCCTAGGTAGGGAAGATCCCCTGGAGGAGGGCATGGAAACCCACTCCAGGATTCTTGCCTGCAGAATCCTATGGACAGAGGAACCTGATGGGCTGTAGTCCAAAGGGTTGCAAAGAGTCAGACACGACTGAAACGACTTAGCACGCACACACATGGCTGCTTTTGCTCTACAAGAGCAGAGTTAAGTAGTTACAAGGGAGACCTTAGAGTCTGCAAAGCTAAAACTATCTGCTCTCTGGTCCTCTACAGAGACAGTTTGCTGGCTCTTGATCTAGTTTCATGATGCTTGTTTATATAGAAGAAGCTCCAGAGAGATCTAGTTAAATTTGTGGAAAAGCAACCATAAATTTTATACATTTGTTGGCTATAATATTCTATGTCTATACAATACACCAAGAGGCTCACTACTGTATTATAAAATTACATGCTCTGAAAAAATTATTTTGAAACATCACAAGATTATTATTTTGTGGGATAATGGCTTTCTTTTCTAACCAGTCAGGAAATAAGAAAAATAAAAGTGTTTGAAAATATCCAGTATGTCATTGTCATTTGGAACTCAATAAGCTATTACAGTTTTGTCAGTTTCAATCTCTAAGGAGGTGAATGAAAATATATATCTTGGGCAATTTGACCCCCATCAACATCATGCATCATGGTTACTCTGACATCTGAAGAGGAGCAATTCTGCCCTGTCAACTTGGAGACTCAAAGCTGCTGGTAAAGTTCACTCCTTCCTTCACCTTTAGCCACTGGATATCAGATTGAAACTACAGTGAGGAGATATGGAAAAGGTGTTCTACATCTTCTGTCAAATTAGCCTAATCCTCATTAAGTTGTACTGCTAATTCAGCATGTTCCAGAGGCTCCTGACACTATGAGAAATGTCACCCTATGACTTTAAAGGGCTTAAAGGATATGAGGCTTCTTGGTTTGAGTCAATTCTTTCCTGATACATCCTGGGGATTAAAGAGGTGGGGACCTTTCTCAGCTGCCTACGGGATCTCTGTACATCTTCATATTTTAGGAATACAGAATGGCAGCCAAGTTGATTGACTGAATAAAACATAAGGCAGGAGGAATCCAAAGGCTGCCTGAAGTACTTGTGCACTTGTATCCTTCACGTGCAAGACTTGTTAGAGTGAATGAGTGACACTGTAAACATAAATATGCTGTAAAAATTAATAAATTCACTTTGAGGGTTGCATCCTCAAAATTAACAAACAAAATCCCACCAGAAAGGGCTAATTGCTGAGTTTTGAGCTCATGATTAAAAATATTCATTTTGAAAATCTGTACTCTTTAGTTGACAGCTTGCTGGATGACAATCAGAAAAGCGTGGGTTATGCTCTTCTCACTAGTAAAACACTTTGCATTTCTTGAATTCAGATTCTTTGCTGAGTAAAATAGACTTTTACTTTACCCCCTGTAAAAGTCTATTTTACTTTTACTGGCTTTTTAGAAAAATAAAATTCTATGATGTTAAGTAACAACTGTACAACAGTGTTTGGGGTACTTTAAATGAAGGTCTAGGCAAATAAGGTCCTACTGCATAGCACAGGGAAATATATTCACTATCTTGCAATAAACCATAATGGAAAAGAATATCTAAAAAAGAATGTATACATATGTATAACTGAGCCACTTATCTGTACAGCAAAGATTGGCACAACATTGTAAATCAACTATACTTTAATAACTTTTTTTTAAGGGCTTTCAATTTAACTTAATTTAAAGGGCTTAATTTAAATTTAACAATTTAAAGGGCTTTAATTTCAGTCACTCAGTCTTGTCCAAATTTGTGTGACCCCATGGACTATAGCCCACCACACTCCTTTGTCCATGGAATTTTCCAGGCAAGAATACTAGAGTGGGTTTCCATTTCCTTCTCCAGGGGATCTTCCCGACCCAGGGATAGAACCCGCATCTCTTGTGTCTCCTGCATTGGCAGGCGAATTTTTTACCAATGCACCACCTGATGAAGCCCAGCAATGTAAGTATCCATATAAACAAAACTCCCCAAGTTATAATGGAAACCCTCAACTATTTCACTTTTTTTTCTGTTCCTTTTCTGGGAGAGAAGAATTATAGTGAATAAATAAAGGGATAATGATATATAATAATATCAAACTTGAAGCACATCAGAAAATAAAATCCTCATTTTCCTAGACTTTACCAACCTGGATTTAGAGATGAGGCTATAATAATAAAATGATAGCCAGAATGTTCTAAAATGATAGCCGGAATGTTCTTATCTCTTGCTCCAACCTTTAATATAGAACTTCCAGGGGGAGGCAGGTCCTCAGCCTGGCACTACTGCCCTTCTGTCCAGGTCTGCTGCTTTCCTACCAGATCCTGGGGATCCAGAGGGTATTGTCAGTGTTGGGTCAGGTACTGTGCTTGATGCATTACAGGCCTTGAAGTATCCAATTGTGCAGGGTCCTTGATGGATTGGGAGGGAATGTCTCTTTCCTCTTTGTTAGGCTGTTTCAGAATTTCTGTACTGCTATTGTTCATTGCCATTTCACAAGGTCAGAAGACCCTCTCAATTTTTAATTACAAATTTTTCTCTCTCTCAGATAGAACCCCGGCATATTCATGGGCCCAGTCTACAGGTAGGTTTGGCTGATAGCTACAGTGAATCGACATTCCCATTCCTGATTGTCATTAGGTCAGTTCATTGTGCCCTCCTCTTTGTCTCCATGGAATAAATGACCGTCATGAGTCTCTCCAGTGTCCAGGCAAGTTGACCTGACAGACCTCCTTTACCAAGTCAATGCTTGTTCATCCCCAGACTCATTATAGCCTCAGCAATGAGCAACAGCTCCCATATAAACTTCTCTTGGTTGGGCCGCCCTCTGATCCACTAGCAGTGACTAGACACATCTGATTTTTAGCAGTGGACACAACCTTGGCTAAGCCAGTTGATCTGTGTGGGCTAAGGAATTTCCTGCTGCTGCATATTTGTATGCCATTCTTATATGGAAAGCAGGATCAGTGTTTCCTCTCTCTCCCTATGAAACCTGGGAAGCACTGAATAATACACTAAGTCAAGGCAGACAGTAGGTCTATTTGAAGTAGTGTTACAGGGGCTTCTCTTGCTCACTGAGTATCAATTATTTGTCAGGCACTGTGCTATATGTTAAGTAATTCTCAGAACAGTCTGCCTTTTTTTTTTTTTTTTTACAGTTATATTGTTAAGTCAAAATAAACAATCCTCTCCCCCAAGACTGAGGGTTTCAATAACCTGCTCAGGTGTATACAATTAGAAAATGGTAGGGATTTCAAATGTTGGTCAGTTGGACTGCAGAGCCCATTATTTTTTTCACTCTAATATGCTGAAGGTATTTATACATCCTTCCTACTTATTTTGAAAATTTGCTAAATTCCTCTCTATATTTGGATTCCATTTACATATTTTCCCCCACTGCATTACTCACAATGACAGACTCATCCTTATTATCTTTTTAACCAGAAACTTTTCACAATTACCTTTTTCCAAAAGAATTGTTGCAGTGTAGGCTCACAATAGAGAAGGAGCTGCTGTTAAAACAAACACATCTAAACACTACTATCTTTCTCAACACCTTGTACTGACAAGTTAGCTACTTACATTCCTGGAAGGGTAGGCTGGACATCTGCCATTTCCATTAGTGGAAGATGCTTCTGCCCAGTGATAAATTGGTTCCAGTTGTCTTACAGGATTCAGACATCTACCATGTCTAGCCAGGAAACTATCAACCCCTTTATCAATTGAGAAATAAGAGCAAAGTTAATGCCAAAAAAGAACAACAAGGTATGCGATAGGTTCATTGTACTCTCTGTTTGTGGACCAGCAGAATTATGTCATAAATATGCTCGTGACAGTGCTCTGCTTGGAACTTCAATTACAGAGACAATGGGTACATCTACAGCACAACTGCTCTGTGTATTCCAACATTGTTCTATATGTTATAACAAAGAAAATAAGTAATTAGTGGCTTTTCATGCTAAATGTTTTAGCTGCAATTTTGTTGACTTTTTTGAAATTTAATTATTTCAGTGTCAATAAAGAAATTTTTGGTAAAACATACTTTATCAACCAAGGAGATTTATTTTATAGAATGGATAAGTCTGTTCCAGGCTTTCCTTGTAACTGTGACTATTTTTTATATGTGATCAGTTTTAAAATATTAAATATAAGACTTTTTCATATACTTTATCATATGAAAGGCATGAAGTCAGTTAATGAGACTGATAAGGAAATTGAAGTGTTTTCTTTTTTTACTAAATATAAACATAGGTTTTAAAATTTTGGCACTGTACATGGTTATCTCTGAAATTTTCTATTGATATGCATAAATAATGAAGTATTTATTTTTATGGAAAATATTTTATTTGCTCTGTTCAATCTAAATAGTTAAGAAATAAAGTAAGCAAGAGATGCAATACTAGTAGTACTCTTGCATGAATATGTAAGTGGCTAAAGATGACAAGAGGTTTTTTTATTTCTTTAATATACAGTATGGAATAGTTTTCATAATTCTTTGATGTCAGATTTGGAAAATATTGGTAATTATTTGATGGTCTCTTCTGCGAAGGGAATGCAACAACATTGTTTTATTGGTGGAAATTAAGTTATAATTTCCTAATAGTTCATTTCACCCAAAAGAATTTTGTTGTGTGCCTTCAAAATGAAACTATCTTAAAAACTATCTTAAACACTCAGATTTGAAATTCTGTAATTTGTGGTACATACACAGAAATTATTTATAAATAAACACACGATTTCATGATTGAGATAAAACTTCATCATATAACAAGGATACTCACCCTGAATGAAACTTTGGGGCAGGCAAAGAATATTCAACATTGAAGCTATAGAAGTGACCCTGTCCTCAAGGAACTTTTCTATCCTGACTTAGATGAGTCAAGATTAATTCCACTAATCTATGTTTTGATAATTTTTAGAATAAAATTTTAAAGGCTTTATGTAACTCTGTGTCCTAAGGATTTGTAAGCTAGATATGCTAGTAATGTAGACTTAAAGAAATATATGCTAACTTTTCAGTTCAGTTCCGTTGCTCAGTTGTGTCTGACTCTTTGCGACCCCATGAATTGCAGCACGCCAGGCCTCCTGTCCAACTCCCAGAGTTCACTAAAACTCATGTCCATCAAGTTGGTGATGCCATCCAGCCATCTCATCCTCTGTCGTCCCTTCTCCTCCTGCCCCCAATCCCTCCCAGCATCAGGGCCTTTTCCAATGAGTCAACTCTTCGCATGAGGTGGCCAAAGTATTGGAGTTTCAGCTTTAGCATCAGTCCTTCCAAAGAACACCAAGGACTGATCTCCTTTAGGGTGGACTGGTTGGATCTCCTTGCAGTCCAAGGGACTCTCAAGAGTCTTCTCCAACTCCACAGTTCAAAAGCATCAATTCTTCTGCACTCAGCTTTCTTCACAGTCCAACTTTCACATTCATACATGACCACTGGGAAAACCATAGCCTTGACTAGATGGACCTTTGTTGGCAAAGTAATGTCTCTGCTTTTGAATATGCTATCTAGGTTGGTCATAACTTTCCTTCCAAGGAGTAAGCGTCTTTTCATTTCATGGCTGCAGTCACCGTCTGCAGTGATATTGGAGCCCAGAAAAATAAAGTCTGACACTGTTTCCACTGTTTCCTCATCTATTTCCCATGAAGTGATGGGACCAGATGCCATGATCTTGGTTTTCTGAATGTTGAGCTTTAAGCCAACTTTTTTCACTCTCCTCTTTCACTTTCATCAACAGACTTTTTAGTTTCTCTTCACTTTCTGACATAAGGGTGGTGTCATCTGCATATCTGATGTTATTGATATTTCTCCTGGCAATCTTGATTCCAGCTGGTGCTTCTTCCAGCCCAGTGTTTCACATGATGTATGTACTCTGCATATAAGTTAAAAAAGCAGAGTGACAATATATAGCCTTGACATACTCCTTTTCCTATTTGGAACCAGTCTGTTGTTCCATGTCCAGTTCTAACTGTTGCTTCCTGACCTACATACAGGCTTCTCAAGAGGCAGGTCAGGTGGTCTGGTATTCCCATCTCTTTCAGAATTTTCCACAGTGTATTGTGATCCACACAGTCAAAGGCTTTGGCATAGTCAATAAAGCAGAAATATATGTTTTTCTGGAACGCTCTTGCTTTTTGATGATCTAGCGGATGTTGGCAATTTGGTCTCGGGTTCCTCTGCCTTTGCTAAAACCAGCTTCAACATCTGGAATTTCATGGTTCACATATTGCTGAAGCCTGGCTTGGAGAATTTCAAGCATTACTTTTCTAGTGTGTGAGATGAATGCAATTATGAGATAGTTTGAGCATTCTTTGGCATTGCCATTCTTTGGAATTGGAATGAAAACTGACCTTTTCCAGTCCTGTGGCCACTGCTGAGTTTTCCAAATTTGCTAGCATATTGAGTGCAGCACTTTTACAGCATCATCTTTTAGGATTTGAAATAGCTCAACTGAAATTCCATCCCCTCCACTAGCTTTGTTCGTAGTGATGTTTCCTAAGGCCCACTTGACTTCACATTCCAGGATGTCTGGCTCTAGGTGAGTGATCACACCATCATGATTATCTTGGTCGTGAAGATCTTTTTTGTACAGTTCTTCTGTGTATTCTTGCCACCTCTTCTTAATATCTTCTGTTTCTGTTAGCTCCATACCATTTCTGTCCTTTATCGAGCTCATCTTTGCATGAAATGTTCCGTTGGTATCTCTAATTTTCTTGAAGAGATCTCTAGTCTTTCCCATTCTGTTGTTTTCCTCTATTTCTTTGCATTGATTGCTGAGGAAGACTTTCTTACCTCTCCTTGCTATTCTTTGGAACGCTGCATTCAGATGCTTGTATCTTTCCTTTTCTCCTTTGGTTTTCGCCTCTCTTCTTTTCACAGCTATTTGTAAGGCCTCCCCAGACAGCCCTTTTGCTTTTTCTCATTTCTTTTCCATGGGGATGGTCTTGATCCCTGTCTCCTGTACAATGTCATGAACCTCTGTCCATAGTTCTTCAGGCACTCTATAAGAGCTAGTCCCTTAAATCTATTTCTCACTTCCACTGTATAATCAAAATAAGGGATTTGATTTAGGTCATACCTGAATGGTCTAGTGGTTTTCCCTACTTTCTTCAATTTAAGTCTGAATTTGGCAAGAAGGAGTTCATGATCTGAGCCATAGTCAGCTCCCGGTCTTGTTTTTGCTGACAAACAAAGGCAATGACAACTGTGCCTACATTTTTAGAGGTTGGCGAAACAACTGTTAGCAATGAGGAGGCAAAGGAAGAAAAATATATGTTCTCAGCTCACACACACACACACACAAAATAAAGTCCTCCTAAGTTGGCTTAAAGCTCAACATTCAGAAAACCAAGATCATGGCATCTGGTCCCATCACTTCATGGGAAATAGATGGGGAAACAGTGGAAACAGTGTCAGACTTTATTTTTCTGGGCTCCAAAATCACTGCAGATAGTGACTGCAGCCATGAAATGAAAAGACGCTTACTCCTTGGAAGGAAAGTTATAACCAACCTAGATAGCATATTCAAAAGCAGAGACATTACTTTGCCGACTAAGGTCCATCTAGTCAAGGCTATGGTTTTCCCAGTGGTCATGTATGGATGTGAGAGTTGGATGGTGAAGAAAGCTGAGTGCAGAAGAATTGATGCTTTTGAACTGTGGAGTTGGAGAAGACTCTTGAGAGTCCCTTGGACTGCAAGGAGATCCAACCAGTCCATTCTAAAGGAGATCAGCCCTGGGTGTTCTTTGGAAGGACTGATGCTAAAGCTGAAACTCCAATACT
The DNA here is from genome assembly GCF_014754425.2 of Oryx dammah. Taxonomy (NCBI): domain Eukaryota; kingdom Metazoa; phylum Chordata; class Mammalia; order Artiodactyla; family Bovidae; genus Oryx; species Oryx dammah. Next base: position 72,369,489 of record NW_024070187.1, read on the forward strand.
TTGGCCACCTCATGTGAAGAGTTGACTCATTGGAAAAGACTCTGATGCTGGGAGGGATTGGGGGCAGGAGGAGAAGGGAACGACAGAGGATGAGATGGCTGGATGGCACCACCGACTCAATGGATGTGAGTTTAAGTGAACTTGGGAGTTGGTGATGGACAGGGAGGCCTGGCGTGCTGCAATTCATGGAGTCGCAGAGTCGGACACAACTGAGCAACTCAACTGCACTGAACTGAATAATGTAACTTAAAAAGACAGCTCAATTTTTCTTGTACTACCTTTTAGTACTCAGATAATCGGTCTTATGAAATAAACTTTTAGAGAGTAGATCATTTGGATTAAATTGGCTCTAACATTTAATATTGAGAGCCACCTCAAAAGCAGAAATGCCTTTGGTAATAGGCATTAAATAAAAATATACATGAAGTGGCTGGGTATAACATAATAAGGATTGTTGGAGCCTATAGAAGTCTTGGTGAACAATAGAGTCTAAGAATTGCTTAAAGATATTAATATTCCTTTTTTTAAAAAGTTTTCTGTTGGCTAAAATGAAACACTTTGATTTGAAACCCTTCCTAAATTGATGAACCTAATTCTTTCCATTTTCTTTCTGAAGCATCAATTTTTGAACAACTTGTTAGTTTAAATTGCTTAGATGTGACTTAAAAAAACTACCAATATTTTCTAGTTTTGAGATGGAAATTATTAACTAGGGGAGCAATTTCTTTTTGGAGCTGTAGGATCTGACACCAAATCCACAGCAAGTTTCAGCAGAACAAGACATTTCTTCCCACTGGGAATCACTTATTCAATTAAAGCATGCTTTCCACTTTCAATTATCAAGACAAAAGAAAATGGAAGATAATCTCTTATACCTAAAAGTTAAGATTTGTACAAAAAATAAGAAAGATCATAAGGTTGTATCAGAAACTGGCTTTCTATTTACAGGAAAGAACTGTTTTCTTCAAATTAAGGAATTTGGAGTTTCATGTACCCCACAAGTGCTTAGTGTTTCTGAAATCACAGGAAACCATGTCTCCTCAACTTGACAACCAGAATTTTGTATTTGGAAATGTGTTCTTTCAAAAGCTTTTTCCTTATATGAAAAAGGAAATATAAGACTGAAGAATCACTCATGCTACCATACCTTTTGAAAAACAATACTGAAATCTCTTATGAATCATTAAATGAATGCATTCATCCTAAAAAATAGATAATCTCTTTGCTATAAATTCTCCTTTCCTCAGAAAATATAAAGATCAAAGCATTTCATTTTGCAAAGCATGCATTAATGACCACTATGGTTATCAAAAGATTTTAAACTGCTCTGTCCTTGCCCTTGACAACTTACAAAGAACTCCTTTTTATGATGTGGTTCTCCCAGGAATCTAGGATACCATCAGTAATTGGTTTTGCTGAGAGATCTAATTGTTTGATAAAAGCATTATTTCATGCTTTAGAAGAGTAACCTTGGAGGACCAGGTCTTGACTCTTCTTCCTTTACAGTCTTGAAGAGATAGTCTCTAGATTGAATGGTACTGCGTGGTTGACTGTTAATTGAATTAATTGATTGGTCAGTTCAGCCAAGTAGCCACTTTATCATATTTTTCCTCTTTCAGTTGAGTTGGGTTTTGCGTGAGCAGACTGAAAAACTAAGCTTCAAGTAGATCAGAACCAGAGGTTACATTTTCCCCAGGTGGAAACAAGTGGCTAAAAGTCTTAGAAGCTCTTAATTCAGAACATTTTTCATAAAGGCATAAGGGTGTCAAATCATCCTCAAAAACCATCTGTAATTTAGCATATCCTAAAATGAACTTCTTTTGACCTTCAAATCTACTCCTTCCATGATCTTTTACCATCCACAACTCCCTTGGTAGAACTAAGCTATGATTCTCATCCATTGCTTATGAATCACAGTCACTCTGCTGCTGCTGCTGCTAAGTTGCTTCAGTCGTGTCTGACTCTGTGCGACCCCATAGACGGCAGCCCACTAGGCTCCGCCGTCCCTGGGATTCTCCAGGCAAGAACACTGGAGTGGGGTGCCATTTCCTTCTCCAATGCATGAAAGTGAAAAGTGAAAGTGAAGTCGCAGGCAGGAGTACTGGAGTGGGGTGCCATTGCCTTCTCCGCACAGTCACTCTAGGATCTTTGAAATCTTGTAGTGATTTGCTGATCATATACTAAGAAGATACTTTATCACCTTCCACAGCAACCCATGTAGAGTTCTTGCTCTTCTTTGAAGTTTCCCTACCTCCATGTCTTTGCTTACTTGGTTCAGCTGGAGCAAATGCAGGTCTTCTGTGAATCCTCCTGACAGTTAACTCAGTGCACTGTTGCTGCTGCTCAGTCACTTCAGTCGTGTCCAACTCTTCACGACCCATGGACTGCAGCCCACCAGGCTCCTCCGTCCATGGGATTTTCCAGGCAAGAGTACTGGAGTGGGGTGCCATCGCCTTCTCCCAGTGCACACTCCTCATTTATGTATTTGCAGAGCTCCTCCAGGCCACTCTTTGGAAGAACTTTTCCTCATTTATTTCCTCCTCTCTTTTCCTCCCATTCTAGCCCCAGCTACAAGGTCACACCATAGCCCAGTTTTGTTTTTTTTTCTAAATGTAGGGAGTTAGGGCTTATGCCTACGTATAAGCCTCAGTGTGTTCACTAGAAAACTCAACTAACCTTGTACTTACGTCACTATTTCTTCCCTTCAGGATTGACTATATTTTTTCGGCACTGCTCAGAACCTTGTGAATATGTGTCAAGTGTTAAGCATTCACAATATTAGCAATGCCAAAGAACTGCAAAGATGGAAAACCTATGATGCCAACCATAGAGGTTCTCAGGGACACTAGCCTTAACACAAATTGAGATGTAATTATCATCTCTGCTAAGATAAATCTACAGTGGTTGTTATCTTGAACATCAATGAACTAATTTATCTGAATTGTTTATGCCTCTGGAACACAGTCAGGAGAACAGAGGAATACTGGACATCTCCAGAGATTGAAAGTATGTATACCATTCAGGAAAAAATAAAAATGATTCTGTTTACTTCAATACATCATGTGGCCTTGACTCAAAGTTGGATTAACTCCAAAGCTACAAGTGCTCAGCAGCCTTTGTGTTACATTATCTTTTTTGCTATTGTTCCTCAAAGCAGAATAATATTTAATTCTGCAATGTTTTACTTATGCCCAAGGCCTAATTCTACCTGTTGAGTATATACTTAAACCTCTGCACCTGATGATTAGAAATATGTTCCTGTTACCTCAGTGATGCACTGGGCTTCCCTGGTGACTCAAGCAGTAAAGAATCTGCCTGCAATACAGAAGAACCGGGCTTGATCCCTCAGTTGGGAAGATCTCCTGGAAAAGGGAGAGGCTACCCACTCCAGTATGCTTGCTTGGAGAATTACATGGACAGAGGACCTGGTGGCCTACAGTTCATCTGATCACAATGAGTCAGACATGACTGAGCAACTAACACACACACACACACACACACACACACACACACAGTGATGCACTTTTAATCACATCTACTTCAAGGGACTTGACTTGGTTGAGACTGTAATTCTAAGATCTAATACCTCAGACAAAATTGATCTCAGACTAATTAATAATCTGAATTTAAATCAGCTATTACTTAATATGAGACTTTATATAAGACAATACTATTTTTATTGTCAAGTACTAAGTGACCCAGTGGTAAAGAATCCTGCCAATGCAAGAGGCACAAAAGATGCAGGTTTGATCCCTGGGTTGGGAAGATCTAATGGAGTAAGAAATGGCAACCCACTCCAATATTCTTGCCTAGAAAATTCCATGGATAGAAGAGCCTGGTGGGTTACAGTCTAGGGGGTTGCAAAGAGTTGAACACGACTGACCAGGCATGCATGCAAAAAGTCTTTAACTTATTACATTAGGGTTAAGAACAACACAACTTAGTGGTCCAGAAAAGTTAGTTGCTACTGAAAGAACTTCCTTTAGGCAGAAGTTTCTCTTAATGTGGATACCATCATCTTTGAGGCAGTAGAGAATTGAGCCTTTGAGCATTTGCTTATTAGGCATGGAGTAAATAAATAAACGAATTGTACTGAGTTGATAGGATTTCCTCTGACTTTTGAGAAAGCATTTTCCCAGTTACTCATAACTTCTCACCTACCAGTCTCAGAATGTTTTTAGGCTTACATTAGGAGTTTGGATATTCTGGATTTGGGTAAACTGGACTTTGCTTGATGCTCTGGGGAGTATTTAATTTTTCAACTTGGTCTCTGCTTATTCCATATGAGTATCATTTTAGCTGAAAATTGTTGGAGAAATTTAATCCTGCAGTCTTGAGAAAATGAAAAGGGGTTATGAAGTTTAAAATTACCAGGCCATAAACAATTTTGAGGAGTTAAATTCTGAATTTTAAAAACCCCAGAGCATTATTTTGGTCTGTTTGACTTGTTGCATAGAAACAGAAGTTTGTCACCTGAGAAAATGTCATCCTCCATTTGAATAAGTGGTTTGTATCAAATTCTAGCCCTCAATAACTATTGTGTGTTTAGGCATCTTATCTTGTCTGTGGGCTGATTATTGGGGGAATGCCTCATGGAATTTGGCTTAATTTAGGTTGCTTAGAAGGAAGAGTCCGTGACCACTTAGAAACAGTTTATAAAATGAGGTATAACGGTAAATATGCATAGAGAATTGTAATATACTATAGTAATATAAGGTATGATTATTTTAATGGACATTTTATGATTTTACTACACATGGTGCTTATATACTTTTTCTATAGTTTATATTGCTTTGGTGGGGAAAAAAATCTATATTCATGATGAACATAAGCCCAAGAAGTTCTCATTTGCATAAAACATGGTATAGAACCAGAATTCATGATTCAAGGTGTCAAAGACTGTAAATAAAAGCAATCACAGAGCTGTGACAAATTTCACTAGTCATATATCTACATACACAAAAATGCTATTATGTACATTAGGAGCTTCCAGTTGCCTCTGAGGTATGACAGTAACATGCTGTCATCACTTTCTCACTTTCCACTCACACCTCCACCCTCCACAATCTTGCTCATGTCCCTGCAATGCCACTGAAACTGCTCTTGTTTTAGCTTGCAAAGATCTCTTCTTGCTCATTCCCAGACGTTTGACTTCTCCACAACATTTTACACAGAGCTTCACCATCTTGAATCCCTTTTGTCCACTGGCTTAACAACATATTCTTTAATGAAAGTGCTCTTATTCTTCTGGTCTACCTCCTACCCCTTTAGTCATTCCTTTTTAGTTTCCATCAAGTCACCTTTTTCTCTCACCGTTAAACCTCTTTTGGCCTTATAGTCCTTCTATACACATTTTCTCTGAGTGATCTCTGTCTTCTCTCATGGTATCATTTCCATCCATATGCTGATGGCTCCAAAAGCAGACCTTTCTCCTTAGCACAGCCTTAGATGGCTGTAGTAAGCATCTACGGGGTTTTCTGCAGAGGATCCACTTTTCAGGAATGACTCTCCCTTTCTAACTGTATGTTGAAGTTGTATTACTGTGTGACCTTTCCAGGTTCCACAGCCAGTATTTCCAGGGATGAGTGTTTCACTCAAGCTTGGACCATAAATTTATGTCCTGAGATGTTTGGGTTTGAGACTGGGAGTCAGGACAGCCTCTCTTTGAGATCCGGGGCTGACATTAGGGTGGTGGCTGTCTCGAATGCATCTAGAGCCTCATAAGGGCCCTATATTATTGGTTGGTCCAACTTATTAAATAGTTTAGACATCCTCTAATTGTAGGGTTCAAAGTTTGGGATTTGCAGGCAACTGTGTATACTCATACACAGAAGAACTGTCCAAAAAATCTTCACGACCCAGATAATCATGATGGTGTGATCACTCACCTAGAGCCAGACATCCTGGAATGTGAAGTCAAGTGGGCCTTGGAAAGCATCACTACGAACAAAGCTAGTGGACATGATGGCATTCCAGTTGAGCTGTTTCAAATCCTGAAAGATGATGCTGTAAAAGTGCTGCACTCAATATGCCAGCAAATTTGGAAAACTCAGCACTGGCCACAGGACTCGAAAAGGTCAGTTTTCATTCCAATCCCAAAGAAAGGCAATGCCAAAGAATGCTCAAACTACTGCACGACTGCACTCATCTCACATGCTAGTAAAGTAATGCTCAAAATCCTCCAAGCCAGGCTTCAGCAATACGTGAGCCATGAACTTCCTGATGTTCAAGCTGGTTTTTGAAAAGGCAGAGGAACCAGAGATCATATTGCCAACATCTGCTGGATCATGGAAAAAGCAAGAGAGTTCCAGAAAAACATCTATTTCTGCTTTCTTGACTATGCCAAAGCCTTTGACTGTGTAGATCACAATAAACTGTGGAAAATTCTGAAAGAGATGGGAATACCAGACCACCTAACCTGTCTCTTGAGAAATCTGCAGGTCAGGAAGCAACAGTTAGAACTGGACATGGAACAACAGACTGGTTCCAAATAGGAAAAGGAGTACCTCAAGGCTGTATATTGTCACCCTGCTTATTTAACTTCTAGGTAGAGTACATCATGAGAAACACTGGGCTGGAAGAAACACAAGCTGGAATCAAGATTGCCGGGAGAAATATCAATAACCTCAGATATGCAGATGACACCACCCTTATGGCAGAAAGTGAAGAGGAACTAAAAAGCCTCTGAGGAAAGTGAAAGAGGAGAGTGAAAAAGTTGGCCTAAAGCTCAACAGTCAGAAAACTAAGATCATGGCATCTGGTCCCATCACTTCATGGGAAATAGATGGGGAAACAGTGGAAACAGTGTCAGACTTTATTTTTGGGGGCTCCAAAATCACTGCAGATGGTGATTGCAGCCATGAAATTAAAAGATGCTTACTCCTTGGAAGGAAAGTTATGACCAGCCAGCATATTCAAAAGCAGAGACATTACTTTGCCAACTAAGGTCTGTCTAGCCAAGGCTATGATTTTTCCTGTGGTCATGTATGGATGTGAGAGTTGGACTGTGAAGAAGGCTGAGCACCGAAGAATTGATGCTTTTGAAGTGTGGTGTTGGAGAAGACTCTTGAGAGTCCCTTGGACTGCAAGGAGATCCAACCAGTCCTTTCTGAAGATCAGCCCTGGGATTTTTTGGAAGGAATGATGCTAAAGCTGAAACCCCAGTACTTTGGCCACCTCATGTGAAGAGCTGACTCATTGGAAAAGACTCTGATGCTGGGAGGGATTGGGGGCAGGAGGAGAAGGGGACGACAGGATGAGGTGGCTGGATGGCATCACTGACTCGATGGATGTGAGTCTGAGTGAACTCTGGGAGATGGTGATGGACAGGGAGGCCTGGCGTGCTGCGATTCATGGGGTCCCAAAGAGTCAGACACGACTGAGCGACTGAACTGAACTGTGTATACCCTCATATAGACTGTATATGTAGAGATGGACAGTCTGTAAGTCAGATATTATGAAATTTATCCTTATATGATTTATATCTCAATACTAAATAGTTTTTTAAAAGTTAAAAAAATAAATGAGAGACATGTCCAGTGTCCTGAGGTATTAGGTTTCTGAATCATCTATTTGTTGAGGTGCCGTTACATCCCATCCCAGCACATTTACAGTGAAGTTCGCTCTTGGTTAAAGCTAGCTTGATCGATATCTGCCACCTTTTATGAAAATGGCCCTAGTGAATGACATCCTGCTGCCTATAGGACATTTCCAGTTCAATGTCATGTACCTCTAATTCTCTCCTCATCTCCCACTGCATCCTTACTTCTGAGTCTGCTTCTCCTTCCATAGCTCAGTAAGTGGCATCTTTACTTATTCAAACAACTAAGCTGCTTATTATCTTTTATTTTTCCTATAATGTCTTGCCCTTCCATCCAATCAGTCAAATCTTGCTATTTATCTGTCCATGTATTTCCATTGCCATTCTGCTATGTTAGTTCCCTTTGTAATTCTTTTATTTGATCACCTTGTAACTGGTTTTATCCCTTCTATACTCTGCCATCTTCTAGTGAATTCTTACTCTAAAGCAGTCTCTTCTTGGCTTCATATTCAGAACCTTCAATGATAAAGTTCATGGCTTCCTCTCTAGCTTTGTCTCCTGCAATCACCTTTGTTCATATGGGTCATACAGTTCAGTATACAAGAATGACAATAAAACACACATAGGTGTTCTATATCAATCCCTCTTTCTGAAATGACTTTTATTTCTTTGTCACTATCAGAGCACTCTGAACTACTAATTGACTATTTACCACTAGTCTGTAAGCTCCTTGAAGCCAGGGATAATGTTCTGTGATTGCATTACTATTATATCTTAACATAGTACTTGTTTTATGATAGACATTCTGTAAATAATTATTGAACAGATGTACATGTTAGGAAAGTGAAATGCTGCTGGATGCAAGTACAGAGAGAGGAAGTAGAGATTTGAACTTGGAAGTCAAGGACAAAGTCCTTTTCCCTGAACTGAATGTTGGGAGGAAAGCAAGACTGTAACTCTGGGTTCAGTGTTTTGTGAATTATCACTTAGCAATCTTAATAATCTTGAGCAGGCAGCTCTTCACGCACTGGTTCATGTTCATCTCTCAGGACAGGCATTGATTCTTTGACATGTAGCTAGTCAGGTAGAATAGATTTTACTGTCTACAGCTGGTGGCATTTTTTTCTCTGTGCTTTCAGTTTTTAGTTCCTTGACATTTTTTTAGATATTGCTGCTTTGATTTTTCCCAAGCACTGCAGTATGAGGGCTATTAGATTATTAATGGCCACAGCTGTGCACATCCTAGAAAAATTAACTACTTAATTGCATTAATATGAGCCTCTCGAGGCTTAGTGCTGGGTTCATATTGAAGTGATTGGATGGGCTGGATGATAATATAAAATGTGGTAGGTCATTAGAGATTTACAATTGTGCTTGATTTCAAACTACTCAGGCTTAAAAATAGAAGGATACACAGAGATGTTTGAAAGCAGATGCTTAGAATTGAAGGAAACCGCAAGTCTTGATAAGGCTCATAAGTCATTTGTTCTACCAGTTGCAGAGTGAGTAATAAATTTGTAACCAAGATGTGAACTAGTTTCACTTTGCCCCTACGGATTTAGGCAAGAATAGCTCATCTCCTCATTCTTCGTCTTATGGAGTCTTTTGCTTTTCCAAAGACTTCTGTAGTTCCCAAAAGGCTTATACTGATGGTCGCCTGACTGCAGTATCCTGCCTCTACTGCCTTCTTGTCGTTAGCTCTTGTCTTATACTTGTTCCTTTATCTCTGATCTGTCACTGTTGCCATTAACCCTAATTGATACATAGCCCCTTCTTGGTGAGATTTGTACACAGTAGAACAGATGAAGAGTCGGACACGACTGAGCGACTTCACTTTCACTTTTCACTTTCATGCATTGGAGAAGGAAATGGCAACCTACTCCAGTGTTCTTGCCTGGAGAATCCCAGAGACGGGGGAGCCTGGTGGGCTGCTGTCTATGGGGTCGCACAGAGTCGGACACGACTGAAGCGACTTAGCAGCAGCAGCAGAACAAAGTTATTGAAAGTATATTATTGGAAGTTAGTCAGTCGTTGTTAGTTGCTCAGTCACATCTGAGTCTTTGTGACCCCGTGGACTCTAGCCGACTAGGCTCCTCTGTCTATGGAATTCTCCAGGCAAGAATACTGAAGGGGGTGGGCACTCCCTTCTCCAGGGGATCTTCCCTACCCAGCGATCAAGCTTGGATCTCCTGCATTGCAGGCAGATTCTTTACCATCTGAGCCACCAGGGAAGCCCAGAAGTGAGTCATCCTTGCTCTTAATTCACTGCAATTCATTATCACTGGCCACGCTGCCTAATGAGGGGCCCACTTCTATTTTTCTTCAGAATTGCCTCTGGGAATTCAGAATTCTCAGTCAATTATATAGCACAACTTAACTCTCTTCAGTCTCCCTTCCCGAAATCTCCTTTGCATATCTGAAACCCATCTAGTTATTCAGGCAAAAGAGAAAGACATGATTCATTTAGAAATGCAAAGACTGTCCTGCCATTTCATTTTCCCTTTCTTAGGATTCTTCCTTCTTAGAACCCCTGTGGTTTAAGATCATCTTTTCTTCTATCTCTAAATAGCACATTTATTCCAAGGTGAGTATGGAAAGGGACTTTCTGATTTGTCAGCAGAGAAGTGGGAACTTTAAAAAAGTTAGCTCTCTCAGTGAGCAAGTGGCCTTTCTCGGGGGAATTTTAAGTGAGATGTCACAGACTCTATCCCTATTGATCCTTAAAGAGCAGAAGATGCAATGTGATTCTATTATACATCTTTTTCACTTAGGAAATTAGAATTAGTTGAGTGACAAAAATTCTTTTCCTATGGCATTAACCTTCTTTGTAAGGATGGGTAGCACATCAAAAAACTTATGGACTTCCCTGGTGACTCAGTGGTAAAGAATCTGCCTGCCAATGCAGGAGACACTAGAGACTTGGGTTCAATCCCTGGGTTGCCAAGATACTCTGGAGGAGGAAATGGCAACTCACTCCAGTATTCTTGCCTGAGAAATCCCATGGACAGAGGAGCATGGCGGGTTATAGTCCATCAGGTTGCAAGAGTCGGACTCGTTTTAGTGACTAAATAGCAACACCAAAGCTGTATTTTATGTGGGTTTGCTTCCTCACTTCTCTTGATTGATAACTATTCTCTCATCATCATCTCATTTTGAGAGAAATTTGCTCATGTAAAAGGTTTTAACTGTGTAGCAATTTTTAAGCTTTTCTTAGGGGTTACCAACCAAACTACTTACTAAAGACAGGAAAATAACACAAATTAAAAAGGGAGTTTAGTTATGTAGAGAACAGATCCAAGTAGAGAACATCTGAGCTGTCTACAAACAGAATCCGTGCTGAGCAAATGCTGAGTGCAGCACACAGGCTGGGGGCATCATGCTTTCCTTTGTAAATGGAAACCCAGGCTCTGCTGCTCAGCTCAAATGAAATGTCCACTTTAAAATGTATTACCAATTAATAAAAGCAAGCAAACAAACAAAATATGCTGTTATACCAACACTGTGAGCTTCAAGCAACACATAGGGAAGATGAATCTGACCTGAGGATCGGGACTTTTTGAACATATTTATTGTTTAAACTTTGGAACTTTCATAGGTACTTTCTTCTTCTTTCCCTCCTTTTATTTACAACTTCCTTCTCCAACAATGACACACCTGACTCCCATTTTCTTTAATATATTTACTCATGTGTTCAAGCCGCCAATGCTCAGAGGGCTTCCCAGGTGGCACTAGTGATAAAGAACCCACCTGCCAATGCAGGAGACTTAAGAGACACAGGTTCAATCCATGGGTCGGGAAGATCCCCTGGAGAAAGGCATGGCAACCCACTCCAGTATTCTTGCCTGGGAAATCCAAGGACAGAGAAGCCTGGTGGGCTATAGTCCAAAGGGTTGTAAAGAGTCGTAAAGAGTCAGACATGACCGAAGTGACTTAGCATAGCACAGAATGCATAGAATGTAGTTTCTTAATTACTCACCCAGACCCCTAGAAGAGTAAACTTTTGCATGCGTGCACATACCCATTATCAAGATACAGACTATTTCTGTCACTTCAGAAAGTTCTACTGTGCTTATCCTCTATAAATACATTATTTCTTAGTATATTTCAGCACACATTTAGGGCCAGGATTGCTTTCTTGTTTACCGTTGTCTCCCTCTAACTAGCATGACTGCATATAGTAAACACATAATGAAAGTTTGTAAGTAAACTTTTTTGCTATGAAACGAAAACCTCTGACAAATTACTTTTCTGGAATCTTTGTCATTATGACTATTCCTTTCTGATTGGGACATCTCTGTATAATCTTGGTATTTGTAGGCCTTTCAACTCTGCAGTATTTTGATCTCCCATAGATACAAATCAGCTATGCTGTGTATTGGGAGATCTTTTCATAGACTCTGGAAGCAGCTTCCTGACCCCTCATACAACATCATTTTCATATTAAATTTCTTGGTGCTGGATGATTCTGTTCTGCCTCCTTAATGACAAAGGTCATTTGGGCTCTACAATTAGGGTCATTTTAATGTTACTGTGTCCCCCCCTCAAAGTTTAGGCTTGAAAATGTTAAAACAGATGGTGGTACTTAGAGGGTAATTAATTTTCCTTTGGAGACATAATTGCTTTAAAAATAAATGAATGCCTCATTTTTTCCCAAGAAGTAATGGTTTAGTAAATTTTCAGAATGAATTGGGCTGCCCTTGACCAGGATTTAGGGGAAAAGGAGAGATCTTTAGGGCTTTTGCCCTTGTCTGGTTGTGTGAATTTGAGAGCCTTACTTTCTTGGGTGTTTGGGAAAATTAAATAAAGCAACATTTTTAAGCACTTAGCCTGTGCCTGATGCAGAGGAAGGCTTTAGAAGTTAGCGAGTATAATTCTTAGAAGTAGAAAGGGGATGTTATTAATTGATCTCATTGACTTTGTTTAGACACTGAGAGTCTTATCAGAGTAGTACATATAAAATACCACAAGGTTCTGATATTCAGGCTCCATTTGCACAGGTGGTATTTTTTAAAATTAATTATTGATTAATGACCAAATTATTCTCCTTTTTTTGTGTTATAGTAAATCAGTTGGGAAATAGTTGAATTTTCCTATTCTTTCTGGATAGCAATGTACAGCATGTCACTGACTAACAGATGTCATTAAATGCAATCTTACCAGCAGCCTGTGTTTTAATATTTAGAGACAGTTTTTAATATATTTTCCAAAGGCCTTCTGAAGTAAAATTTCCCATGTGTTTATATTTCAAATTTTCCATATTCCCCAACTTTGAACTTCCAGCAACTCTTTAATATCACATATTCTGTGAAACGATAACATTTTTTTGTATGTAGCTGCTTGCCATTTGAGTTTTCACAGTTATTTAAATAAATATAAATAATGATACTGTATAGAGAGCTATTGAATGAACATTCTCTTGAAATTCTTCTGAGTTAAACTTCTGCCAGGGGCTTACTTATAGGGTAGAAATGATCATGGTATCCATATTTTAGCATAGTGGGAGATGTATTTTAATATTTCATTCTAAACAAAGAAATGATTATTTCTGCAAAAATGTGTTTGAAGCTTGCTTTCCCTTCTCATAATGTGGAGAAGCATACTGACCCCCACAGACAGAGTGCACTGGTAAGGCGACTACATCTAAATGAATCTACTCCTCAGCACAGGTTGCCCAGGGCTATAGGAACAGCAGCCCTAATTTGCCTTTTGCAGAGTATTGGAGGGGAAAAAAAATGCATTTGTTTGTGTTTGACAAAGACTGTTTTAAAATCTGCTCAGTCAAGTATATAAGGGAAGCCAGACATAGGAAACCAGAACCAAGAAGCAGAGCTTCCAGTACAGATCATTACTGGTGCTTCTACTAGATAGTGTCAATCTGTGACGTGGAGGAGAGGACCCAGGATGAAGCCAATTTATGTCTTTCAACTCATGGATTAAGGCACATCTTCCCTAGGAGGGTGAATTGGAGGTTGATGTCAGATCTCATTGAATACCTTTTATTCAGTCCATACAGCTCATCTATATGTTGGTTTGGAGATTCAGCAAACTGAATCTAATTCTCATTTCCTTTTCCTAAGTAATTTTCAACACATAGAAAATCAATATCATTTGTCATCCAAATAAAGTTCTGAATCAAGGAACACTTTCAGATGTTGTTTTATGAGGACAGCTAATAGCTAGACCAAAGAGAACTTGCAGAAGATAGTCAAAGCTCAGTTGTTTGTTTGTGTAAATTTCTTCTGCTTCTCTACAGTGTATTCAGTGAGTAAAGTCTTGCCGGGCTTCTAGATGAGATTTTAGGCAGTTCTAATGTTATTCTGAATGTTCTTAGATAATATAAAATCCTGTGATCAGTTTAAGATGAAAAACACAGCCATGGTTTAGGAGCTAGAATTTCTAATCAACTCTGAAAATTGAGTTTTTCTATTAGTTATTTCTTGGTTAGTTAAAACTGCCAGTTTAACATCATGGGTTACATGTAGTGTGATGGTACTGTGCTCAGTTGTGTCTGACTCTTTGCAACCCCATGGGCTGTAGCCCACCAGGCTCCTCTGTTCATGGGACTTTCCAGGTAAGGATACTGGAGTAGATTGCCATTTTCTACTTCGGGGGATCTTCCCAACCCAGGGATTGAACCCATGTCTCTTGTGTTTCCTGCACTGGCAGGCAGTTCTTTACTCCTGTGCTAGCTGGGAAGCCCTGGGTTACATGTAGATATCTGGAAATTAGGAATCCTACCTAGCTATAAAAACTATAGTGCTAAAGCAGCTAAAACCAGGTAAAAAGAATTCTTACATAATTCTGTTTTCAAGAGGCCTTTTTCTTGGTGTTGTATATGTTATAATTTTCAAAAGAGCTGCTCTTTTGTGATGACAGTCTGGACTTACCAGTGCAGTGCTGGAACTCTGGCTGTAGACTGCCCACTGTGCATGGCAATCTGTGCTGTCCTTGTCCCAGGCTGGAGGCACTCTTGCTCTAGACTTGTTCCTTCAGTGAGTCTCTCCCCCAGATAAACACAACTCCTGGCTGCTGCAGCAGAAACATTGCACATCCTTCCCCAGGTTCCTCTGCATCGCAGTCTGCCTCAGGGCTGGGTAATACTAATTGGTGATTGTGCAGGAAACTCAGCAGGCCCTTGCTGGCTCTGGGGCAGCAGGAGGAAGACAGTAAAAACCACCATTACCTGCCAAGGTTTCTTTCTTCCCTGTTAACAGGGGAAGCAAGGAGCAGTTTCCTATGAAGAGAGACATCACAGGGGAAAGTGCTCATGGAAAGGAGAAGGACTGTGGCTACACTGAAGTGTCGGGGGGTGCTCTTAAACAGCTTGCTTCTTCCTGATCTCAGCATCAGGTTTATACTATGAAAATCCATAATGAAACAGCTTAGAATTGCTCTTCACTGTCAGCTTTGGCTGGCTTTCTTACTTTTGATGAACATGAATGCATGCCACCATTTAAAAATAAAAGTTAACACAGCATTAACATTCTGAGGCATTCCTTGGAAATTTCATCACCTCCCATCTCTCTTGGAGGTTTCCCACCAAAAATCTATATGTGTGAGAAACAATACCCAAGTCTAGACAAAGTTCTCTCTTGGGCCAGCTGATGTTGCTTGCTTAGGCTCAAGCTTCTGTAATTTTTGCCCAAATCTTAATAGTAGACCATTCTCAGATACATTTATCACATGGGAACAGGAGTACAAAAGAAAAAGGTAATCAGAATTTGTCAAATTATAAAGGAGAGTTAACCAGATCACTTCTAAAACCTGGTCCAGTGAAAGTTCTATGTTTTGACTAACACTATTACCAACTCTGATGCTAAAGCTGAAACTCCAATACTTTGGCCACCTCATGCGAAGAGTTGACTCATTGGAAAAGACTCTGATGCTGGGAGGGATTGGGGGCAGGAGGAGAAGGGGACAGCAGAGGATGAGATGGCTGGAGGGCATCACCGACTCAATGGACGTGAGTTTGAGTGAACTCCAGGAGTTGGTGATGGAAAGGGAGGCCTGGTGTGCTGCAATTCATGGGGTCCCAAAGAAGTGAACTGAAGTGAACTGAACTGAACTGAATTACCAACTCCCTTCATTGGGGTAGAGTAAGCATGTTTTACTATAGATAGAAGAGGATTAGTTCAGTTCAGTTCAGTCCAGTCACTCAGTCATGTCTGACTCTTTGTGACCCCATGGACTGCAGCATGCCAGGCTTCCCTGTCCATCACCACTTCCTGGAGCTTGTTCAAACTCATGTCCATTGAATTGGAGATGCCATCCAACCATCTCATCCTCTGTTGTCCCTGTCTCCTCCTGCCTTTAATCTTTCCCAGCATCAGGGTCTTTTCCAATAAGTCAGTTCTTCGAATCAGGTGGCCAAAGTATTGGAGTTTCAGCTTTGGCATCAGTCCTTCCAATGAATATTGAGGACTGATTTCCTTTAGGACTGACTGGTTGGATCTCCTTGCAGTCCGAGGGACCCTCAAGAGTCTTCTCCAACACCAAAAAACATCAATTCTTCAGCACTCAGCTTTCTTTATAGTCCAACTCTCACATCCATACATGACTACTGGAAAAACCATAGCTTTGACTAGATGGGCCTTTGTTGGCAAAGTAATTAATGTCTCTACTTTTTAATATGCTGCCTAGGTTGGTCATAGCTTTTCTTCCAAGGAGCAAGTGTCTTTTAATTTCCTGGCTGCAATCACCATCTGCAGTGATTTTGGAGCCCCGCAAAATAAAGTCTGTCACTGTTTCCATTGTTTCCTCATCTATTCGCCATGAAGTGATGGGACCGGATGCCATGATCTTAGTTTTCTGAATGTTGAGTTTTAAGCCATCTTTTCCACTCTCCTCTGTCACTTTTATCAAGTGGCTCTTTAGTTCCTCTTCATTTTTTGCCATAAGGGTGGTGTCATCTGCATATCTGAGGTTATTGATATTTCTCCTGGCAATCTAGAGTCCAGCTTGTGCTTCATCCAGCCTGGGACTTATTTCACATGATGTACTGTGCATATAAATTAAATAAGCAGGGTGACAATATATAGCCTGGATGTACTGCTTTCCTGGTTTAGAACAAGCTTTTGTTCCACATCCAGTTCTAACTGTTGCTTCTTGAACTGCATACAGATTTCTCTGGAGGCAGGTAAAGGCCGATCTAGTATTCTTATTTCTTGAAGAATTTTCCACAGTTTGTTATGATCTACACAGTCAAAGGCTTTGGCATAGTCAATAAAGCAGAAGTAGATGTTTTAAACTCTCTTACTTTTTCAATGGTACAGTGGATGTTGGCAATTTGTATGAGAAGGGAATTGTCTCTCTTCACAACTATTAATGCTGTTCCCCCAAATCTGAGTGTTGAAGTTCCCTAGAGTCTCAGAGATGTCACTCACTGGAGATTTCACCTGCTAAGGCAGAAAGATTAATTCTTACCATCAGAGGTATATTGTCACAGTATAATGTGGAGAACCAACTTTGGATGTAGTCAGGCCATGACATGAATCCCTCTCAACCTCTGCATCCAAGGGGCTTAGTAAAATTTCTTAACCTCTCAAGAGTCTCAGGTTTCTCTGTTGAGTTGAAACAGGAATAATATCTGGTAGAGTTGAATTGGTAATTACATGATGTAATAATGCATGTAAATGCATGTAAAGTGGAACTCAATCCATGATGTTGCAACTATAACTTTATAATGATGTTGGAATGCACAGCCTTCATGTTCCTAGTTGCTGTGCTACTTCTAGGAAGCTCTTGCCTTTCCTTCTCATGCCATCTGGAAGATTTCCTATTACAAGCTTTGGTTCTCATTAGCCCTCCCTCTGTCTTCCTGGAAACTAATGTTTTCTCCTTATACAGACTCATCATTTCCTTCCCTCCTCTCATGTGGGGAGAGTCTTTACAATAGCGATGGCCTGAGGACAGAACCGTAGGGAACCATGATGTGCGAGAGGTAGTTAAAGGAGAAACATCTCATGAGAGATTCACAGGAGGACCAAGAAGTAAGAAGATATCTAGAAAACAAAACAAAAGAAACCCAACAGAGCAGAGTTTTAAGGAGGCTGTAATGAGGACCAAAATGTGGCCTAAAGTCTAGAATGAGGACTGAAAGAAAACTCTTCACTCTGATCCATAGATACTTTCTTGTCTGTGCCTTCTGAGACTAGTCACATGTTTATGTGCCAGCTGGCTGGGGCCCCAGGAGTCTTACCTACAGCAGAGAATGCATCCAAACAGCCCCCTGAGATGAGACTGTGGTGAGCACAGTGAGCTCAGACTTTATAGACTGAGCTGAGGAATATTGGTACCCAGTGGTAGTTAAGATCTGGGTATTTGTAAGACTTGTAGGGTGGCAGGGGCAATGCCAAGGAGAAAGCCTTCTCTCTGTGGTGGAAAGCAAATTGGTGCAAAAAGTTCATGGGAGCCCAGGATTTTAGAGGTACCAGAGCTTATGGAGATCTATTCAGTAAGGTGTACTGTAAAAAAAGTAGGTTACTTTTCAGCTTTTTCAGAAAAGACTGCAAATTTAAAAGCATTTATCCTCCTCTGCAGAAAATCACGTACTCCAATAATTCTAAACCAATGCCTCAGGTGAAGCATCTACCATCCATGTAGGTATATGAAGTTGAATTTGGGCACACATTCTGCCTTTTAGGCCAGGGTCTCTACAAGTCCCTTCCCACTTTGCATTATTCATTTATGGCCCCTGGAAGCATTTAATCAATTTGCAAAGCTTGACCTAGTCAAATCACATGGTATGCCTTTGCTTCAGCAAGCTGCAAATAAAGGTATTTTCCTACACACTTTACTCTTCAAGGCTCCCTCAGATATTTGTTTCAACCTGATTTCACCCAGACAAACTTTTGGAGGGTAAGAACTTTGCCCCTACAAATGACGATTAACCTTAAGTAGATACAGCCTCTCTCTGCGGAGCATTCACAGAGAGAAGTGACAGTGCTTCGTTCTGTCAGGCAAAAATATATCTGAATACCAAATATTTTCCTATAAAAACACATTGGCACAAGAATCTCTTCAGTTTGAACAAGAATCTTGCCTTACACTGTTTATGCTGTTTTCTTTCTGTCTCCCTTTCTCATAAATGCCATGGTAACGTGGGTCTGACTACTTCTTCACATTAAGTTATGAAATGGTTTTCTTGACCTATTGCTTTTTATAGGAGGCAGCGTTTATGACCCAATTTTGATTTACACAGAGTCATGGGAAAATGGAGCTGAATGTCAGTGTTTGTATTTGTTAAGCAGCGAACCATGCCACAAACGCTGTTTGCAGCAAGGGGTGAGGGCTAAGAAAGCCTTAGTAGAGGCATCCCCATGCCTTCCTGCTGTGAAGCAGGATGAAAAAGGAACTAGGCTTGTTTCTCCAGGGATCAGCCTTCAAGTAATGCAGGAGCTCTATCCTGGGGTGGGGTGGTGCTGACTCACACACTGTTTCTTAAAGACGACAGTTCCTTGTGCAGGAAGATGAAATTCTCATGGTGGAAACATGAGGCTCTTTTGCTATTCCCCCAAAAGACATCAATGCTGCAATTTATACATCAATATTGGTGGTTAGCATGCTGCCTGCCACATGGAAAGTCTGTGAATAAGTGGACTGACTTCTGATGTTTCATGGAGGAGAGTCAATATATGAGGGAGGGGTGAGATGCGATGTGAAGAAAGATCTTTCTTTTACCAAAAGAAAAACAGAGTTCTAACAGAGTTCCTGGGTAGTGGATCAGCAGCTCAGGAAACATGACGTGAGATAGTTCTCAGAAAATATAAATGTTTCTGCAAATATTTTCCTTTCCCAGCCAGATAGCCAGCCTGGCTTTAGTAAATCCCTCATAGAAATATTTGAATTTGCTATCAGCCTCCTTCCTGTAAAACCAGTTTTTTTGTTAATAAAAACACGGAGATACATAGTTTGCCAAATAATATATAGAAATGTTCATATCCTTCCTTGGTTCAACGTTAGCTACTTGAGTTTTTAAATAAGTTTGCTAATCTATTACACATAAGACAAATTACTTCCTCTGGCTATTAACATTTCCCCTCTTATATATAGATGTAGGATAATCAGTCATGTTACCTGATTAATTTGTAATTTTAACATCTTTGCATGTGTTTCCGATGTTTCAATTGTTATGATCCAATAAGGGTGAGCTGTATAGCTTGGAACTGGAGTTGCTTTCTTTGATGGTGTTTAAGTCAATCTTGCTGCTAGTAACTGATCTCTTTCTAATGCCTTACTTTTTCTTTCTCTTCTTTCTTTCCTTCTCTATCTGTTCCTCTTCTGCTTCCTCTCTCACCTACTTTCTGCTTCTCCTCCTTCCCTCCTCCACTTCTCTTTCCTTTTCTGTCCTCCACTTCTCCCTTTTCCTTTTCTCCTGATTCTGCTTTTTTTTCCCCTAAATTTTTGATGCTTGGTTTAAATTTTCTAGATCAGTGGGAACATTGTATATCTTAGAAATTGTGCTTTTGTTGATAAAGAAATGCATATGACAAAACTACTATGCTCTTAGCTAAGTGCTTCTATAATCCATGTGTCTTCCTTGTGTAGACACTATTATGAAAATAACACTCTTGCAAACAAACAAACAAACAAACAAAACCCTCCATAGCATTATAGATGAGAGAGAGAGAAGACAATTCATTTTAAAGGAAGCATTATCTGAGTTACATGCACGTAAGATAGCATAAAAGTGGCTACAAAGTCTGCACAAACCTTTTCTTTCTCCTTGAGAGATAAATGGATGCTTCTTGTGATTGTCTTCTGTATAACTTCTGAAAGAGTTGGTTTTGGAGTTACATGTTTATAGTGTCAAAGGCCCAAAGGCCTGTGACCTCGCACTATAAAATCAAAAGATAGGGTCTCTTATTGAATCCACTGTATTTTGAAGGAGTGCTATAAGGCAACTGCTTCTCTCCTCAAAGAAAATGTTATCATTTCAACCTTCTATCATCCAGGAGAGGTTTGCAAGGTGCTTCTTTAAGTGGCTTTCATTAGTCACCACGGTAAACCTCAGTGCAAGAGGGATGATTTAGAGAATGTCCACATACAGTATGCTGTGAGCTACAATTGGACTAGTTAGTTGTGGTGGTGTGTGTCTGCATGATAGTGTGGTTTTCAGAGATTGAGATTCATTCCGGCAGTATTTTAAGAAGAAAGATTAATACAATGTTAGACTCAAATCTGATCTTAGTTCTATTAGGTTATGATGTGTATAGATTCACCCAGTGGTTCACCTACTGAAGTTTTCTTGGCAGAGGTTTACCTCTTGTCATTCTTGTAGTACCATTTTATACATATCACTGACTACACCAGTGATTACATTGTTATTAAGTCTCAGGAAACGCAGGGCCCTGTCAGTGTGCCAGGATTGATCTTGGAAGATTCAGGCCAAATGCTCTAATCAAAATTCTTCAAAAACGATTTAGGGGTGGTTGCATGTGATTGCTTTATAGGTTGAGTCTTTCTTTGGGCTTACAAATAATCAGAAAATCAAAAGAAGCTACTCTCATTCATCATTCATTCATTTTTTTAAGATGAGGTAATGATGAAGAACAAAGGTGAAATATAATGAATTCCCATTTCAAAAAAGCTTATAATTTAATAGTGAATATGTTTCATATACAAATAAGTGTGATATAAAATAATCTGTCAAAGGTCAGTGCCTAATGCTACATGAGTGGTCAGATGGTGAAAAGATAACATTTGCCTGGATATTGGGAAAGGCTTTGTGGAGACGGAGCCATGTGGACCCTGGTCTCTACAGGCAATGACACTGGGTATGGGAGGAAGGACAAGGAGGCAGACAGGGCATGGCACAAAGTCTCTGTGGCTGGAGCATGTCCAGGGTGCTCTGGAAGATGAGACTGCAGGTGTAGTTTAGAGTGCTGTTATGAAGAGTCATTATGCGTAGGTGTCATCTCTAAAGAAAGGCAATGGGAAGGACATGGACTTTGGAGTCAGAAAGTCCTAAGTTCAACTTTTGGTATTTTCATTTTCTGTCTCTGGAGTCTTGAGTCATGACTGTTTCACAGCTTCTTCATCTTTAAAGTTGGGGTAAAAATGCTTACCTTGCATTTTACTTTAAAGTTTATAAATTACAGCAATTTAGAAAGCACTAGATAAAATATGATATTTAAACTTTGTCTATTTGAGACTTCTTCCATGTACAGATTCATCACTTTTTTTTTTTCTTTTTTCCTGAAAGGGCAGAGTGGGTCTGATTTATTGATTTGAAAGTGCATCATATCAGAGATTAGCACTTAGCAGAGATCACTTAATGGTGTCTGTTGGGAAACTAAATTACTTTGAGTTGTTTCCTAATTCCAGCTAACGTCTTACATTTTGGTCCAGGATATTTCTTTCTGTTGTTTAATACTGCTCTTACAATGCCTTGACTAATTTAACTTCTCACTGTTAATCCCAACGTGGTATTACTTTTATTTTTTGTTTTTCCTACAAGTGGCTGTTTGAATGAATTGACTTTGGAGCTTGCCCAATTCCTTTATTTACCTCTTAATCCTTTCATGTCACTCTGGAAGTACTGCTTCAAGATGAGTCCCTGCAGAGATGGCATTTCAAGCAGCCTGTAAGGATCAGCTGTGGGTTTTTTTTTTTTTTTTTATTCTTTTCAGCACACAAACCCAATTTGGGAAATTATCACCTCAGGCATAAGGATGATAGTTCTGGAAATGTCAGTCAGAAAGGCATGTGGAATAGTCCAGCTCCCTTTTTACAAATAGTTTGGTGGGGAGCAAAATATCAACTCCATCAACTAGTCAGTGGGCGGACAGACCTTTGGAAATGTCTGCAAAACCCTCTGCTAGCTGCTAATCATCTCTGTATAATTTCACTGACATAAGCAATAAACCTTGTAATTATATTGCACTAATCAGGAACACTGACAATAATGGAATATCAATCACAGCACTCACATGTAAAACTGGTGAGATTCAGAGCCTAGTTTTGGCATCATTTGTAGTCTTACTTATAGCCTAACTGAAAGGAGCCGATGGATGCAAGCCGGCCAATCACATGTAGCTCAACTACTTCTCTGACAATCTAGAGTATGCTTTTCAAAATGCATCATTCATTAAGTTCAGTTTCTTATGCCAATGTTTGAGCCTGTGCAGTTTCCCTCATTTAGAGTTTATAACAGCAATAACATCCTCGACACAGGGCATTTCCTGAGGATTAATGGCCAGCTGGGGTTAATGGCTGAAGGTAGAGCCAAAGACCATCAATTCCTTCCCTCCAGTCATTAATTCTTAGGAGATGACCTGTCCTTTCATCATTATCGCTTGAGTCTGACCTTTATATGAAGTGATGTGGCACTGTAGGAATTAATCCTGTTGTAGGGGCTGCAAAGGATGTACCTGCCAAGCTGGGAGCTTTTTTTCACCCCAAACTTGTTTTTAGGAAAACACCCATTTGCTTACCAAATTATAAGTCACGCTTTATATCTGCATATATCCATAAGTAGTTTGTCTAGAATCAGTGATTTCCTTTTCTCCTAGTTTCTAATGAGTGGTCAGAACTGATATTTATGAGATTTCTCTATTATTTGATTGTTTGTTTTTAAAATGTTAATCTTTGCCAGGCAGCTTTGCTTTTTGGAGAAGTGTCTCATGACACTACGTTTCCATTGTTATGTAGGAACTATTACAGGTTCTCCTCACAACTGTTAATTCAAATGTGCACAAAGGCCCTTCCTCTTGGGTCTGTGTGTGTGTTTGTTTGGGATACAGAGGAGGAGGGAGTGATCTGTGGGGAATAAAGGGATATGAAACCCAAGCTATGCGTCCACCAAAAGCTCTTGAAAGATTTTCTTTTATGCAGGTACAAGGAGCTGCTTTCTAATCATCTCTTCATTATTGTCTCCCTGATTATTATGTTCCCTGAAGATTTTCATTCTTGTATTTTCCCTTGAAAAAATAATAATGGTTAAATTATTTAATAATGTTGCTTTGTCTTTTATCTGGTCTCTCACCCAAGAATCTCCAGGTGCTTTGCAAAGATTAATTACGATTCACAAGGCTCACAAAATGGATCTTAATTTAAAGCATTTTGAGAGTTGTAAGGCCTCAATCAATTAAGGAAAAAAAGCAGAAACCTGAAGCTGGGGTTCATTTGTTTGACTGCAGAAGAAAGAGATTTCCTTATTAATTCTGTGACTTTTTTTTTTTTGCCCCAGAATTAGGATAAAGGATGTAAGGCTAGATTCATGAAAGTGAATTAACTTCTCTAAAGTGCTATGAATTAGCTTTTCCTAAGTACTCTACCTGTGCTATTATTACTGGGGGCACAGTGCTGACTATTTAGTGAGCAGTGCATTAATCAGGATTCTTTGGGTCACTGAAACCCTACTAATAATGGATTAAAAAAATAGCTGATGTAACTGAAAAATCTAGCTTCTGTCTGCCGTCAGCTAGACACAATGACACTATTATGTCCATGGACACTCTAACTTTTGGCTCAGCTTTCTTGGATAGACTTCATTTTTAGGCTGGCTTTCTCCAGGTGGTACCCCCAAGCAGCTTCAGACTTATATCCTACAATTTGAGAAAACTTAGTTAAAAGAGTTTTTCTTTCCCAAGAATTCCAATGAAAATAATTTAAGAGTCAGCCTGACTTCAGTCATGTGAGCACTCTGAACCAATTTCTGTGTCTGATTATGTTGATTGGCTGATCTGGTTCATGGTACTGTCTTTGAAGCTAAGGGTAGAATCAATCAACCATATCCAAACTGGGTGAGGATGGGCTTCCCAGGTAGCTCATTGGGTAAGGAATCCACCTACAGTGCAGAAGCTGCAGGAGATGCGGGTTTAATCCCTGGGTCGGGAAGATCCCTTGGAGGAGGGCATGGCAACCCACTCCAGTATTCTTGCCTGGAGAATTCCATGGACAGAAGAGCCTGGCAGGCTACAGTCTGTAGGCTCACAGAGAGTCGGACATGACTGAAGCAACTGAGCATGCACCCACCCACAAGGATAGTTCTCAAAAGGAAAATCAAGACGTGATTTCAAGGAGGAGGAATGATGTTTGAGAGGCAGAATAAGTGTCTGTAGAAGGCAGCATGTCTTACTCATTCATATGTGCTTCCAGCACAGATAATTGAAGACTCAGTGATAAAACTCAAAACCTCTGACTTTATTCGTGTAATTTTTCATCAACATAACACTGTCCAAAACATACACTCTGAAACCTAGTCTCGTAAGATATTTCTTGTTAAAAAGTACATAAGGATTACATAAACTTAAGAAACACAGATCCCTGAGTCGGGAAGATCCCCTGGAGAAGGAAAAACAAATCTAGTCCGGTACTGTTGCCTGGAAAATCCCATGGACAGAGAAGTCTGGTGGGCTAGAGTCCACGGAGTCACAAAGAGTCGGACTCGACTGAGCAACTTCACTTCACTTCAAGAAATGCAGAAAATTATAACTCTCCATGGATGTATATTAGTACTAAATAAGTCAGTATGCCTGGCATTTACTGTACTTACACAGTCAACAAACTACCCCTCCATTCATATATGTATATCTATTGCATATGTGTATGAATATGTTTTTGTTGCCAAATTTGTATTTTCAGAAATGTAATAATAAGATGTGACAGTCTCTTGAGGCAGAATGCTACCGCTGCTGCTAAGTCGCTTCAGTCATGTCCAACTCTGTGTGACCCCACAGACGGCAGCCCACTAGGCTTCCGAGTCCCTGGGATTCTCCAGGCAAGAACACTGGAGTGGGTTGCCATTTCCTTCTCCAATGCATGAAAGTGAAAAGTGAAAGTGAAGTCGCTCAGTCATGTCTGACTCTTTGCAGACCCCATGGACTACAGCCTACCAGGCTCCTCTGTCCATGGAATTTTCCAGACAAGAGTACTGGAGTGGGGTGCCATTGCCTTCTCCGAGAATGGTACTAGGAGAGAGAAGAAAGAGACCGGAAATGAAGGTGGACTGAGACTTTAGGGCAACTGCAGAAATTAACATTGGATGTTCATTTTCCTATACCAGGGAGTATTCACAAAAAGCCACAGTTGCTAAAATTATTAAGACTGGGTTTCCCACTGGGAGAGCACAGAGTGTGAGAATCTGTTGATCAGGCTATGGCTGTCAGGGAAGAATGTGCCCAGTACTGTGAGTTATGAAAAAAATTTGTCTGAGGAGACCTCAGGTATTGTTCAAGTCCTAATTCCAGGGAATTGGATTAACATGATTGAAGAGCAGCAGGACCCTCTGCCATAAGTAGGAAGTCCAGGGCTTCCGATTTGGGACTAGACCTGGAGGACAGACTGAGGGAACACAAGTTATGAATAAAGACTGAGGAAGAAGTCAAGAATAAAACTACTGGCCATGTATGTTCATGGTGTATATATGAGAATATGGGTCTTTTTGGGAATCTAACCTGGTACAAGGATGGGATGGAGAACATGTTGAAAATCTTACCATAACATAGTAAATAAACTTCAGAATGGGAAACACTGTGAATCTCAAATCACAGAAAATACAAACTGGGCAAGTTATTTAATTATGTGAAAACTTAGTCTCATCTGTAGTCAGGATAATATTATTTTCCTTGGAGGGAAGTTGTAAATATAGTAAATAAAACATTTCACTATTACATTAGAGGGTCTGCAAAAAACATCTTATTCTTTATTTCTTTGTGACTGAAATAACTGGAGCATATTTCTGCTCATCAGTGAGCAATATAATCAATGTTATCAATTCACAATAGCTTAGCCACTCACTTTTAAAATTTATTGGAGTATGTTGTTTTACAATGCTGTGTTAATTTCTGCTGTACAACAAAGTGAATCAGCTATACATATACATATATCCCCTCTTTTCTGGACTTCCTTTCCATTAGATTACTGCAGAGCATTGAGTAGTTTCCTGCACTATACAGTACGTTCTCATTAGATATCTATTTTATACATAGTATCAATATTATTTATATGTCAATCCCAGTGTCCCAACTCATCCTACCCCCTCCCCTTTTCCTGATTGGTCAACCACTTGTTTAAAACCATCTATTTTGAGTAAACATTCAGGTCAACAAAAAAATCCCCTTCCTCTTGTCCCTTTTTCCTATTTCTCCATGTGATCCTAGTTTGAGAGAAACATACAATATGAAAGTATGCTGTTGATAGAAGAGAAAAGTCTGGTTGGTTACCTTTCTGGTTTCTGGGCTTACTGGCATCTGTTGAGGTATAACTTGTTCCATTAGGTGTTAGGTGCTGCCTTATGGGCCTATGTGTTTGTCTTGGGTATCTTTGGACAAATAATAGCCTCTAGTTCTGCAGTCTACTCACTGCTTATGCTAACTGTGAATGTAAATATCTTTCTGGTATACCAATGCTCCTTTTCATTTCTGTGTCCCTCTAAGAGGTTTAGGAGCCCTCTTTCAGTTTCTTTTCCATGAGGTTTTTATCAAGCCTTTCTCGTTCCCTCCTCCAACCCCCTTCCCCCACGTTCTCTCTTTCTTTTTTTCACTTATTCGTTAATCCATTCATTAATTCCACCTTTATTGGGATATAACTGACAAAAGCCTTTGACTGTGTGGGTCACAACAAACTGTGGAAAATTCTGAAAGAGATGGGAATACCAGACCGCCTGACCTGTCTCCTGAGAAATCTGTTTGCAGATCAAGAAGCAACAGTTAGAACTGGACATGGAAAAACAGACTGGTTCCAAATTGGGAAAGGAGTACATCAAGGCTGTATATTGTCACCCCGCTTATTTAACTTATATGCAGAGTATATTATGCGAAATGCCAGGCTGGGTGAAGCACAAGCTGGACTCAAGATTGCCGGGAGAAATATCAATATCCTCAGATATGCAGACGACACCACCCTTGTGGCAGAAAGCAAAGAGGAACTAAAGAGCCTCTTGATGAAAGTGAAAGAGGAAAGTGAAAAAGCTGGCTTAAAACTCAACATTCAGAAAACTAAGATCATGGCATCTGGTTCCATCACTACATGGCAAATAATTGGGGGAACAATGGAAACAGTGAGAGACTATATTTTGGGGCTTCAAAATCACTGCAGATGGTGACTAAAGCCGTGAAATTAAAAGACGCTTGCTGCTTGGAAGAAAGGCTATGACCAATCTAGATAGCATATTAAAAAGCAGAGACATTACTTTGCCAACAAAGATCCATTTAGTCAAAGCTTTGGTTTTTCTAGTAGTCATGTATGGATGTGACCGTTGGATTATAAAGGAAGCTGAATGTCGAAGAATTGATGCTTTTGAACTGTGGTGTTGGAGAAAACTCTTGAGGTTTCTTTGGACAGCAAGGAGATCAAACCAGTCAATCCTAAAGGAAATCAATCCTGAATATTCATTGGAAGGACTAATGCTGAAGCTGAAATTCCAATACTTTGGCCACCTGATGTGAAGAACTGACTCATTGGAAAAGACCCTGATACTGGGAAAGATTGAAGGCAGGAGGAGAAGGGGACGACAGAGGATGAGATGGTTGGATGGCATCACCGACTTGATGGACATGAGTTTGAGTAAGCTCTGGGAGTTGGTGATGGACAGAGAAGCCTGGTGTGCTGCAGTCCATGGGGTCACAAAGAGTCGGACATGACTGAGTGACTAAACTGAGCTGAACTGAAGTTTAGGGTGTACAGAATTTTCTTCTTTTAAAAAGCTGAGTAATAGTCCATTCATATTTATACCACATTTTCTTTATCTCTTTGTCCTTTGTTGGAGATTTAGGTTCCCTTCATGTCTTGGTTATTTTGAATAATAGTGCAATGATCATGGAAGTGCAGATATCTCTTTGAGATCCTGATTTCAATTCTTCTGGATAAACACCCAGATATAGGATTGTTGGATCACATGATATTCAATTTTTAATATTTTGAGGACCTTCCATACAGTTTTCCATGGTTGCTGTACTAATTTACATTCCCACTATCCAATGCCTTTCTCTCCATCCTCACCAGCAGTTATTATCTTCATTTCTTTGATGATAGCTATCTTCTTAGACAACTTTCTGGGCCACTGCTACTCTGCTGCTATGCTGGATATGTAAGGCTTATATCCTCTCAGTATATACTCTGGAGAGTCAGATACTTATTTAAAATAAAAAAGTTGGTACTTTTTTATGTGGTAAAATACACATAGCATAGAATTAGTATCACGAGTATTTTTAAGTGTACCGTTCACTAGTGTTAACAATACATTCACATTGCTGTGCAACCATCCATCTCCAGAATTCTTTTCATCTTGCTGAATTAAAACTTTATACTCATGAAACAATAACTCCCCATTTCTCCTTCCTGGAAATGCCCTTGGAAATCATATTTTACTTCTGTCTCTGTATTTGACTACTCTCAATACCTCGTATAAGTGGATAACACAGCATTTGTCTTTTTGTTTTTGACTGACTTATTTCACTTAGCATAATATCCTCAAACTTCACTCATGTTGTAGCATCTGTCAGAATTTTCTTCCTTTTTAAGGCTGAACAATATTTCATTGTAGGTTTGTACTATATTTAGTTTTTCAGGTGATTGTTTTTTATATTCTGTGATTTTTCAAAATACATCTAATAACCTTTTGCAGTTTCTACCATTTCACCATTTTCCCCACCAGATGTTAATTCTGAGTGATGGTGAAGGGGGCAGGTAGCTGGATTTCCCACCTCATTTCAGTCCCACCTCATCTAAATCCTTGGCATATGACTCTCATTAAATAAGGCTATTATATAATCTCATACATTATTTTTCTTTTAACCACTCTGTGGTTAATGAAGAAATTGTCATTGGTGAATTCTGTAGGATTTGGATCTTGATAAATAAAATCAAATGATTAAACTTTTAAAAAAGTGAGAAGAAGGAAGGGAAGGTTGGGAAGAGAGAGATGGAGGTGGAGAAAGGAACAAAGAAAATTGAGGGAGAGAAACTTTTTTCTCAAGCATCTAGTTCCTGCAATTGAAACTGTAGAGTTCAATATTAATGTTGCCATAAAATATTTATAAAAATCTGTAGAAGTGCTTGAAAGGCATGAATTTGACTCATTTTTCTTTCTGTATCAAATGCTAAGCTAAAAAAAATATTTATCTATGTATAGATAAATATTACTGTCATTTGAATGGGAGGGGGACAATTATGTGTAAAAGGGATTAAAACAAACAAAAACAAATGACCAACAAAATATATCAATATGCATTGCCCTGCTATATGAGAATTGAAGCCAATGCATGTAAAGCATCTGACACAAAATAAGTATTCAAGAAATGGTGACTGTAATTATAGTATATTCACCCTTTTGGTGAGAGTTTGAATTAATTTTGACAATTGATTTTGACTTTATTCCAGGTTTCACCCTCAAGTTCAGACCTGATGATTTGGAATTTTGAGCTGATGACTTAAGTATGTTTGTGCTTTGAATGACAGAAAGTGATAATGGAAAGATTGATGCTTTATTTTGTGAACTGAGAGAGCTGATATTCTGTTCTTACCAAAAGAAAGGGCTCCTCGATCCTCTTCTGACAATGGTAATTTATACCTATGTGTAGCATCATACTTTGAATAATTGTTTTATGCAAAATCGTCTGTGATTAGTTATATTTAGTTGTATAACAACAATGAAAACCCCCCTTTTGTAAAGAGAATATGGTTTTGCTCATCCTTTCCTCATTTAAGTGGAACTCCAGGCTTCACTTGAGGCAATAGTGTACAGGTTGAAGGTATGGGCTCTGGGATCAGAGAACTGTGGTTTCAATTCAGGATTGGGAGCTTGGATACACCCGTGGTGGATTCATGTCAATGTATGGCAAAACCAATACAGTATTATAAAGTAAAATAAAGTAAAAATAAAATTAAAAAAAAAAAACAAAACAAGCCTTGTTATGTACTAGCTATGTGACCTGGGTGCCGGTTTTCTTACCTGTCAATAGGAATAAAACAGAATCTACCTTCTGGAGTCAATGTGAAAATTCAGTGAAATAGTAATTCAACATTTACTGTAGTATATGTTGCATGCTAGGGGTCAAAGTTAGTTGTTACTGTTCACAACTCCTACCCTTATTTGTGTAATTAGTTTTACCTTGTAGTACTTAAAAAATTATCTTTCTTGGCTGTTTGCTGTTATTTCCTGAGTACTGTGGAACTTCTTACTTGCTGCCAAGAAGGGCATTCTCACTTTCTCTGTGTGGGTTATCCTCACTTTCTCTGTGTGGGTTATCCTCACTTTCTCTGGGTGGGTTATCCTTAGCTCAGTGGCTGAAATTTCCTGCCTTTTTTAGAGGTGTCATTTTCAGAGTCAAGCTCAAGGGCCTGTAAGGTCCTTCTGTGGTGAGGAGTTAGGCCGAGATGATGCTGATAGCACTGTGCTGCTTGAATTAATTTGCTCTGAAAGCCATTCCTAATCCTGAATGGTGCCCCTGCCTGGTGTCCTTGTCTTGGTTGTAACCACTGTGGGGAATGACCTCTAGAGAATACTCAGTCTCTGAAAAACTTCTGTGCTGGAATCTTTCTCAAACTGGAGGAGCACAGTGTACTTGTCATTTGTGGGATGGCTTCTTGTTACTTATTTAGTTTGATTCGAGTCTGCGTTTGAGAATCTGGCTTTTTTTTTTTTTTTTTTAAGGAATCTCTCCCTTTCACTTAACATTTAAAGATAATCAGACAAGACAAACAGACCAACAAAACAGTTGATATATAGCATTTCTAACAGATTCTTTCCAGAAAATAAAGGCTATTAAGGATCATAAATAACATACTAACTCTTTTGAAAAGAATTTTTTTGGGGAGATTTTAAAGTAAACTAGGTCTGAGGGAAATGGCAACCCACTCCAGCATTCTTTCCAGGAGAGTCCCATGGACAGAGGAGCCTGGAGGGCTGCAGTTCCTGGGGTCACACACAGTCGAACACGACTGAAGTGACTAAGCAACAAGCAGCAGCAGGTCTTGTGGCAGTTTATCGGATGAGGAGCAAAAATAGCCCACCCAGGACACAGCTCTTAATTAGATATACAATAGAGTTGATGGAGAAGGAAATGGCAACCTACTCCAGTGTTCTTGCCTAGAGAATCCCAGGGACGGCGGAGCCTGGTGGGCTGCCATCTATGGGGCTGCACAGAGTTGGACATGACTGAAGCGACTTAGCAGCAGCAGCAGCAGCAGCAGAGTTAATGGAATTTGTCATTGTTCCAGCAGTTTCGAACATCCACCATTTATGTAGCTCTGTGGCAGTTGCTGAGGACTGTTCTAGAATAAAATAGAATTTGTTCCAAAAACTTACAGTGATGAGAGAAAAAGCTATAGTTGGGGATGGAGAACATTATGTATGGGCAGCAAGCCAGTATGTGGAGCTTTAGTTTTGCATTATCTCTGTTTGTTATACAGAGCAAGCAGGATTCTACTTGTCTTCACTCCTTCTTTAGGCTCTGAGGATACTAATGAATCAGCAAAACTTGGCTCATTATTTTAGTATTAATATTTTTGCTGTATCCACAATTTATATTTTGGGAGCCAAATCCTCTTTGCTTAGGTAGAAAGCTGCTATTCTTAAGTGTATCAAAAGATGAACCAACTGGACTCTTAACTGAGTATAATTCAACTTGGAATAACACATTTTGAAGGAGAGTCCTTTAAAAAATAAATATGTAAAGGTCTGGAAAATTCTGAACAAGATCTGGATAGATAAAAATTGGCCATCGGGCTTAGGGGTAAGGTTGATAGCAAGATTCTTCTAATCCTAATATCTTTTTTTACATGCAGAGGCAGCCTTATTACAGGAAATTACAATGATAATGATAACAGAGTTGTGTTATATGACACTAGCTCCACAGAATGTTTCTACTGTTTTTATAAAAGAAAAATTATGCTTCTCAGTTTGAGTTCATTTTTTTTAGTATGCACTTTTGTATAGTTCTGTGTATAATGATTTTCCAATGTAATGGTTCAAAAGCAGTTACTCAATTTGATGCATGTGAAACATAGCCTGATACTAATCCTGAAAAGCATTTCAACCTAGGAGAATCCTTCTCTACATGGAAAGCTAGTTTACTTGAAAATGATCTCTAGGTGAGGACTGGGTTTCCAAGGTATGGAGAGATACAGAATTATCTCAGTTTAATTGGAACCTGGCATTTCTCCTCAACCCCATTAACTTAATTACAACCTGTTTTAAGTGAAGTGAAGTCGCTCAGTCGTGTCTGACTCTTTGCAGCCCCATAGACTGTAGTGTACCAGGCTCCTCTGTCCATGAGATTTTCCAGGCAACAGTACTGGAG
The DNA here is from genome assembly GCF_014754425.2 of Oryx dammah. Lineage (NCBI taxonomy): Eukaryota > Metazoa > Chordata > Mammalia > Artiodactyla > Bovidae > Oryx > Oryx dammah. The sequence continues at coordinate 72,402,273 of NW_024070187.1, forward strand.
TGGATTGCCATTTCCTTCTCCAGGGGATCTTCCCAACCCAGGGCTCGAACCCAGGTCTCCCGCATTGTAGACAGACGCTTTACCCTCTGAGCCACCAGGGAAGTCAAGGAGAATAATAACATGAAGAAAGAGTAAAGAATAAGATTAGGACTTAAAACTTGAGTTCGAAATCTATTTCAGTGCTTAATAGTGTGGTGATTTTGGAAAAGCTACTTGAAATCTATGCTAGTTTAATTGCAAAGTATTTCTAATTCTTTACTCGCCACTCTGTTCATGTGACTGTGTCTCCTCTCATTAAGCAGTGATGTTTATTTCCTCAGCCCTTGACTCTGATTTGGTCTTTTAATTTCTTTGACCAACATAATGAAGTGGCTAGAGAATGAATGGCTGTGTGGCCCATTGGCGCTTAGACTTCTTGCCACATGTAGAGACATTGCATGAAGGAGAGGTCCCCAGCTAATGACTGGCCACTCTCCAGAGCCAAGGTCTCCCAAGCTCAGCTACAGTGACAACAGATGCTCGATAAAGGCCAGCAGAGATGAGAGAATATCTCAGCTGAACCCTGCCTCCAAACTCAGCTTATGGAATCATGAAATATAAATGATTATTGTCTTAAACTAAATTGATTTAGTAAACCTCTGAGATTCACTTAACCTATCTGTAAAATGGAGATGATTACATCTGTCTCAAACAGTTGTTAGGAGGACTGTGTTATATGAGAGATGTTATAAATAGGCCTATCACCACAGCTGACACATAGCATGTGTCTAATTAATGTCAATTCTCCTTTCACCTTTTTTATCAGCTCCACCTTCCTTTTCACCCCTTCCTTTCCTACAGCTTTCTCCCTTGGATTAGAAAGGCATATAGTCAACACTGTTAATAATTCAGTTGTCATATAGATGGCTAAGTCACTATGAATATGTAATTAAAGTGATGGATGCTCAGCTCACATGAAAATAACTGGCATGGTGGGTATAACAGAACACATCTTGATTAAGCAGTTTGATCCATGTGCTTTCTCAGTGGCTGCAGATCAAATACAGAGTGGGACTGCGTGAGCCTGACAGGCTCTATGTGACTTAAAGAGGGACAATGCTGGAAGGGCTGGTATCACCAAATTCCACCCATTCATATTTAGTATCAGTGGAATAGTTAATTATTGAAAAGTGTTTTATAGCACAGCTTTTATTAATTTGCAAAGTATTATACATTCGAGCTAAGTTGGATGTATTTTGAAAGTGAATGAGCATTGTTTGATTTAATCAATAAAAAAAAATTGAGAACCTAATATATTAGAAATTAGGCTAGAGATTCAGTATAGCTATATAATTTGTCCCTATAGAGCTTAACTGTGTTCTGTTCCTAAATCACATTCCAAATAGAGGTCTTCTCATCCCAAGGGACTCTGGGATTAATCATTTCCTTGGAAGGAAAGGCTGAAGTTCATTGCTTCAACACTGACTGAGTCTGGTTGTTTATCTGTTATAAACATATAACCAGATTTGAATGTAATGGGTCCAACCTTCTTGAGACTGAATTACAGTGAGATGAATAATGCCTCAAGGGGCTGATGATATGTATTGTTCAATGACTTCATTATACTGATATCCACTATTAAATACATTAATCTACCCACATTGCTGATTGCCTGTTGTTTGGAATTTTGTCAGATGCCCTGAATCTTTGGTTTCTTTTTTTTTGGTAGTTCTCCATTTACTCATTCAACAATTTATCAAACACGTGCCTTTGTTGTGCCAGAAACGTGGTCTTTGCTCTACCAGAAATTCTGAGCCAGTGAACTGAGGCAGACACATAAACAAATGACTAGAGCAACAGAAAGAAACCTTCAGCTAGAAGTTTTGTAGGGGACCATGGAATAAGAGCAAGAAATCAAGGTGCCTTTGACCCAGGACAACTTGTTTGGATCTGAGGCAAACTCTCTCCCGTTGTAGAAAGTCTATCATCACCCCAGGAAACTAACCCTGCAGCCAGTTCTTTTCTTATTTCCACATTCCAGTCCTGAGCTTTTCTGACTTGCAGCTCTCTGCCTGGGTTCCTGAATATACCATTTCTGTCCCCCTGAGGCTGTTATGAAATACTTGGCCAGACTTAGGAAGAAAACACATAGATATACAGCCATAGAATGTGTTACATTGATTTTACAAGAAATTCTCTCAGTTATATTTCTCTTTAGTTGTGGGTGATATTTATGGAAAAGTGATCTTTGTGAGCAATACCAGTATTGTATTTAGGAAGTGCCTATTGCCATGAATTTAGGAAGTTAGTAGTTATATTAGTCTGCTCTGGCTGGCATTACAAATTACCACAGACTGGGTGGCTTAAACAACAGAAATTTATTTTCTTCCCTCCTGGAGGCTAAAAGTTAGAGATCACAGGATGGGTAGGGTGGGTTTCTGAGGCTCCCCATCCTGGCTTGTGTATGGCCAGCTTTTTCCTGTGTCTTTACTTGGCCTTCCTTGGTGTGTCTGTATGTCCTAAACTCCTCTTCTTACAAGGACACCCGTCATATTGGATTAGGGCTTGCTCTAATGACCTCGCTCTAACATAATTCCTTCTTTAAAGACTCAGTTTCCAAATACAGCCATAGTCTCAGATGTGAGGCATTGGGACTTCAACATATGAATTTTGCTGTTGTTCGGTTGCTCAGTCGTGTCCTACTGTTTGCGACCCCATGGACTGCAGCACGCCGAACTCCCTGTCCCAGAGCTTGCTCAAACTCATGTCCCTCGAGTCAGGGATGCCATCCAACCATCTCATCCTCTGTCACCTCCTTCTCCTCCTGCCTTCAATCTCTTACAGCATCAGGGTCTTTTCTAATGAGTCAGCTCTTCTCATCAGGTGTCCAAAGTATTGGAGCTTCAGCTTATGAATTTTAGGGAAACACAATTCAGCCGATTCTTGTTTGCATAGTTTGCATTTTGCAGTTTGCATCAAAATATTCATTAAAATCTGAACATTTATAAGCAACCAATAAGTTTCCACTTTATTTTTAATATAGCTCATAAAATATATTCAACTACTTTAAACAAAAGGGGCCTTTGTTTCGTGGTACTTGGTATGTGTTTATATATAAGCTCAGTTGGCTTAGGTGTGAAGGAGAGAGGAGTCTGAAGTTTTAGACAAGCCAGAAATGGTGTGAAAGCCTTCGGTTTGCTCTGAGCTTCTACATATTCATTTCCTTGCTCTAGTAATAAAATTATGGCATATGATTTGAAGATTATTACCTAAATAATTCCTTTTTGAATTGGCAATTAGCCAGCTTCTTCTTTATATACTGTCAGGAACATTTTTTCTTTCTTTTTTCTTTGCTTTATGAGCTCCCAGTTTGACTTCTATTCTAGCAGTGCATCTGTTGACTAACGGTATTTTTCTTTGCCTGTGTTGTGTTGTATTGTGTGTGTGTGTGTGTGTGTGTGTGTGTGTATTGAGAGAGAGAAGGAAAATAGTGCCAGAACAGGAGGGAGGAAGAAAGCACATTTACTTTCGATTAACATATGTCATCCCTTGTTATCCATCTGGGAATTCAGAGAGAGAATTATCTAAGGGAAGGAAAGGGATTACGTATTGAATTTATACATAAGATAAAGAATATTTATGTCCAACTTTGTTAACATTCAAAATTATACTAAGGCTACTAGCATTTGGAAGAAACTAGCAAAGCTTCAGTCAGAGGCAATGCTGATACACGTAATTAAGATGAAGCATGATAAGTGCTTTGGTAGGGCAATAATAGTGTTTACAGAAGCACATAGAAAGGTCATTTAGCCTGAAGAATAAGTAGAAGGTGATGTTTGGTTGGCTTACCAACAATAGCATTTAATCTGCTCAATGTTTTCAGCATCAGGAATTTGAACAGAGCACTTCTGAGCAGCTGTGCTTCATGTGGCATCAGATGAGGTCTAAGTGATCTTATTTACATGCTGGAAATGGGTGCTTACTGTCAGCTGGGAGCCCAGTGTGTGTGGGCTGTTAGCCAAGAGCCTCAGTTTTCCATGTGGTCCTCTCCACACACCTACTTGTGCTTCCTCACAGCATGGTGATTGGGTTTTCAAACGAAGGGTTATTAGACAGTAGAGCTGAAACATGTGTGGACCTTTTAAGACCTTGCAAGAGAAGTTATACAATATCACTTCTAATAACACTTTATAGTTCAAAACAGATCATAGGAACCATCCATTTTCAAAGAGAGAGGAAATAGACTCCACTTACTGATGGGAATATAAATTCATATCGTAAAGCAGGATGTTGAATGGGAGATTTTTCTGTGACCATCTTTGGAAATATGATCTACCACACTGGTCTACATCTCTTGGCATTTTGCCTATTTTTTTTTTTTTGCCCTGAATTTGGAAGGCAACTAACACTTTCCTCTTGATAATGACTTCACACCGTGAAGTCATGAAGAAAATGATCTTTTGTTTTATCTTCTCTTTCAACCCTTCCGTCCAGGAATATTTGATTAAGTCCTATTTCACAACTTAAATTAGTTCTTTTCTATTTTTGGAAAATGGATAATATCTTTTTTTTTTTTAATTTATTTATTTATTTTTAATTTTTACTTTACAATTCTGTATTGGTTTTGGCATAGATTGACATGAATCCACCACAGGTGTACATGCGTTCCCAAACATGAGCCCCCCTCCCGCCCCCCTCCCCACAACATCTCTCTGAGTCATCCCCGCGCGTCAGCCCCAAGCGTGTCATATCCTGCATCAGACATAGACTGGCATTTCGATTCTTACATGATATTATACATGTTTCAATGCCATTCTCCCAAATCATCACACCCTCTCCCTCTCCCTCTGAGTCCAAAAGTCCGCTATACACATCTGTGTCTTTTTTGCTGTCCTGCATACAGGGTCATCATTGCCATCTTCCTAAATTCCATATATATGCGTTAGTATGGATGAAACTGGAGCCGATTATACAGAGTGAAGTGAGCCAGAAAGAAAAACACCAATACAGTATACTAACGCATATATATGGATAATATCTTTTAAATCAGCACCTTACATAGGATACTTGACTCTCGATAGGAATTGGTAAGTGTTACATAAATGCACAATAAACTGTGGAAAATTCTGAAAGAGATGGGAATACCAGACCACCTGACCTGCCTCTTGAGAAACCTATATGCAGGTCAGGAAGCAACAGTTAGAACTGGACATGGAAAAACAGACTGGTTCCAAATTGGGAAAGGAGTATGTCAAGGCTGTATATTGTCACCCTGCTTATTTAACTTAGATGCAGAGTACATCATGAGAAACATTGGGCTGGATGAAGCACAAGCTGGACTTAAGATTGCCGGGAGAAATATCAATAACCTCAGATATGCAAATGATACCACCCTTACGGCAGAAAGTGAAGAAGAACTAAAGAGCCTCTTGATGAAAGTGAAAGAGGAGAGTGAAAAAGTTGGCTTAAAGCTCAACATTCAGAAAAACAAGATCATGGCATCTGGTCCCATCACTTCATGGCAAATAGATGGGGAAACAGTGGAAACAGTGTCAGATTTTATTTTTTTTGGGCTCCCAAATCACTGCAGATGGTGACTGCAGCCATGAAATTAAAAGACACTTACTCCTTGGAAGGAAAGTTATGACCAACCTAGGTAGCATATTCAAAAGCAGAGACATTACTTTGCCGACTAAGGTCCATCTAGTCAAGGCTATGGTTTTTCCAGTGGTCATGTATGGATGTGAGAGTTGGACTGTGAAGAAAGCTGAGCACCAAAGAATTGATGCATTTGAACTGTGGTATTGGAGAAGACTCTTGAAAGTCCCTTGGACTGCAAAAAGATCCAACAAGTTCCTTCTAAAGGAGATCATTTCTGGGTGTTTATTGGAAGGACTGATGCTAAAGCTGAAACTGCAATACTTTGGCCACCTCATGCAAAGAGTTGACTCATTGGAAAAGACTCTGATGCTGGGAGGGATTGGGGGCAGGAGGAGAAGGGGACGACAGAGGATGAGATGGCTGGATGGCATCACTGACTCGATGGACATGAATTTGAGTAAACTCTGGGAGTTGGTGATGGACAGGGAGGCCTGGCTTGCTACGATTCATGGGGTCACAAAGAGTCGGACATGACTGAGTAACTGAACTGAACTGAAGAAAATACCAAAAGATACAGCCCCTCTCTAGTTTGTAACTATGTACTAATCAATACATCTCACTGTTGGTTGTGAGGTCTTAAAGTGAATGATGTTATTGTAGTTAGGGACCTGATTCTGGTACTTAGTCTCTGATCACTACTCTATTTACCTTGAGCAAATCAAACATCTTTGGGACTCAGTTTTCTCTTGTGTAAAGTGAGTACTTTTGATTTGATATCAAAAGCCTAGTCAAACCTTAAAAGTAAATTTATTTTCAGAAAAATGTGAATGTTAAAATTTTTTGATGACTACTTAAAGATAGCTTTCTTAGTAATTCAACTTGGAAAGAAGTTGTGCATTTCTTGTGTCTGTTTAAGTAAAGTGACACAAATATTCAAATATTCTTTTTATTCCCATTAAGATTTAGAAGCCAGCTATTTCCAGCTAATGTTAAATTACCTTGAGACTGTGGTTCATTTAAGCTGTTACTATTATGTGTGAAACACATAGATTTTTCCAACTAAAAGTCAGAAACGCTTACCTTTATTTTCAAGCTGAATTTGAGTTTAGTCAAGTAATATTTCTAATGGCATATATAGGTGACAAAAACTCTTAGAGTTTATAGATCAATGCAACAGAAAGACATTCATGTGAATGCTGCACTATTTGATTATTTCAGCCATTTCTTTCTGTCTTCATCCATGAATTTATTGTGTGCCAGAATTTAATAGTCATGGCGTGATTTATTTCTTACAGCAGCTCTACGAGGTGGGTGACATTATTATTTGCATTTTACATGTGAGGAAGCAGATGCATATTAAGAGTTACCAAGCTGCCCAAGGTCACATATCTTAACTTGAGAAATCTGTATGCAGGTCTAAAAGCAACAGTTAGAACTAGACATGGAAAAACTGGTTCCAAATTGGGAAAGGAGTACGTCAAGGCTGTATATTGTCACCCTGTTTGTTTAACTTATATGCAGAGTTCATCATGAGAAATGCTGGGCTGGATGAAGCACAAGCTGGACTCAAGACTGCTGGGAGAAATATCAATAACCTCAGATATGCAGATGATACCACCCTTATGGCAGAAAGCAAAGAAGAACTAAAAAGCCTCTTGATGAAAGTGAAAGAGGAGAGTGAAAAAGCTGGCTTAAAACTCAACATTCATAAAACGAAGATCATGGCATCTGGTCCCATCACTACATGGCAAATAGATGGGGAAACAATGGAAACAGTGACAGATTTTAATTTTTGGGTCTCCAAAATCACTACAGATCGTGACTGCAGCCATGAAATTTAAAGATGCTTGCTCCTTGAAAGAAAATCTGTGACCAACCTAGAGAGCATATTATAAAGCAGAGACATTACTTTGCCAACAAAGGTTCGTCTAGTCAAAGCTATGGTTCTTCCAGTGATTGTGTATGGATATGAGAGTTGAACTATAAAGAAAGGTGAGTGCTGAAGAACTGATGCTTTTGAACTGTGATGTTGGAGAAGACTCTTGAGAATCCCTTGGACAGCAAGGAGACTGAACCAGTCCATGCTAAAGGAGATCAATCCTGAATATTCCTTGGAAGGACTGATGCTGAAGCTGAAACTCCAATACTTTGGCCACCTGATGTGAAAAACTGACTCATTTGAGAAGACCCTGATGCTGGGAAAGATTAAGGTGGGGGGAGAAGGGTTTGACAGAGGATGAGATGGTTAAATGGCATCACTGGCTCAATGGATATGAGTTTGAGTAAACTCTGGGAGTTGATGATGGACAGGGAAGCCTGGATTGCTGGTCAATGGGGTCTCAAAGAGTCAGACACGACTGAGTGACTGAGCTGACTGACTGACATATGTTAACACTCAATAGAGCTTGAATCAAATCCAGAGTTTATGATTTAAGAGTCTCTTAATCCCTGTGGCATGTATTTCTTTCTAATCTTGGAATCACAATTTTTTTTTTTCTGAAATCCATCCATAACTTCAATACTGTGTTTCCAGGAATGAGGCCCCAACACTGGGGCCCTGAGTCTAATGCATCCTGGAAGTGCTGAGCCATTTGTATAATGAATCCCAGACTGAGTGATGAGACAGACATCATGAGGTTTGGAGACTTAACGGGCTTCATCTCCAAGATGTTTAAGAACTTTCCCCTGTGCATCTGTCATCCTTTCATAGTTCCGTTAAAACATCATCATTCTACTTCTACTCTTATCCACTGCCTGGCCAGAGCATTTCTTGCATTTCAGTTTTTAATAGTGTTGCTCCAAAGGAGGATGATGATAAAAATGTCATATTAAAAATCATCCAGTAATAGACTATTAAAATAGTGCAAATTGCATAGGACTGCAAATATGCTTTATCTTGAAAATTTATCTGGAACATTTGCTTAACTGGAACAACTTTGCATATTCAGTTCCATCTGCCAATGAAATATTCCCTCGGATAAAACTATTCCTTGTTCTGAATATTCAATGTTAACTTTTTTTTCTTGGCCCTTTAATAGATTCACATGTTTATTGCAAACACAAATCAGGCAGTTTTACCTACTGCAAATATTACATATGTGTATAATCTTTTGTTTAACACATTTCTGAGTTATCCTGCCATTTATTAATATACTTTGAAACTGCATATAGTAATGCATTTGAAAACAGTTTCCAAAACATTGTAACCAATTTACTTAATAATTTTGTGGACTCATTTGATGGTGTACTGTTGGGGGCCAGCGTGAGGAACTCTGCCCATGGCAAAGGTCATGAGGAAGGAGGCTTGGCATACTCAAAGGCATGATCAAGCCTCAGGAAACCCCCTGTTCCTGAGCATCTACCCCAAAACCAGAGTCTGTTTTATGTTCTCCCCTTAACCATTTCTCTCGGAGAAGGAGTAAACGTGCAGCTCCAAGGCAATAAAAATTCCTGGGCGTGACAAGAGTGTTTCAGCTTACCAACTCCTCTGAAGTTTATCTAACCCACCTGTATAGGTTCGTCCGGCCACATGTGATTGTTTACAGCCTCCCAATCTGAGAGGCACGAGATGTTTTAGACTTATTAAAGGCAAATTCTTTTGGGGAGTTAGAAATTATTAGTATAGTGGGTTGGTTAGGAATTATATTGGTGAAAGGTTTTTCATTTGTTGTGCCAATAATTGCTGTTAATTCCCTGCTCTGGGTGGGACAAGGATGTCACAGGTCAAACCTCTCTGCTGGCAGACTAGCTTGTGTGACAGGATTATCCATACTCCTGCCACATGATTGTTTACTACCTCTCAACCATAAACAGCACAGAGAGTTTTGGAGTATTTTGAGAGTCTTAATTAGCATAGGGCTTTTTCTTCTCATTGAGTCAATGATTGACACCAGGCCTCCATATCCTTAGGCACCTGGGAATATATTAATCAATGTATTTGGAATATAGAAAAGGAAATATAGTAGTTTTTGATGTTAGCAATACTAGACTTTTTGAGTTAATGGATTTTCTCTTTTGTAATAGATCACTGTGCTTTGTTATAAATCACTGTGTCTTTGTTATGTAAAAATGTAACTTTATCGCTATCTTAAGACTAAATAGATCTTAAGGGGAGCATTGATGAAAGGATTTTCATTTGTTGGGCTGATGTTTGCTGCTAAATCTCCATGTTCCCTGCCCTTATAGTGAATATAACTAGCATATAGGAGAAATAAACATTAACCTTTAAGCATATAGGAGAAATAAGTATTAACCTTTAAGATTAATCCTGTTAACCTTGGGTTAAATAAATTCCTTTCTTGACTGTAACTCACTACACCCTCACCCTATAGGAATGCAGCTTTATCTGGAAGGTGGTGCCTGGTTTAAGAAAAAACACCCTTGGAAGAAATAAGGTTTTTGGTTATCAGAAAGAAAGGATCATAGAATGTCAGCAGGTCTCACTCATGGCCAGAAGATGATAAGACCATTTTTTTTTTTGTTATACATTTATGTGAAGCACCTGATTTTGATAAAGGTCAGGACTGCTGACCCCCACGTGACTCTGTATTCATCCCTATGTGTAACAAAAGGTATATAAGCAAACCCCAAAATAAAGAAATCGGATCAGTTTCTGGAAAGACTGATTCCCTCGTGTCGTTCTTTTCTGCTCCCCGTTTTTCTGGCTGAATTCCCATCTGGAGCGTGGGTGCCCTCCAAGTCTATTTATTTGCCCCGGTTTTCAAGCCCACGTGAGAAGGAGCCCAAGGAGGGGCACCTTCTGATATTCAAGTGGCGCCGGTGGCCCAACGTAGATGGTGCAAATTCCTTGTCTTGGAATTTTATTGGTATCCCACGTAAACCAAGTTATTCAGCCCCTTTTTCTCTCCTACTATTTTCTGGCCAATTCCCATCTGGTACATGGGTACCCACCAAGCCTATTAATTTTGCCTGGGCTTCTAAGATCGGACTGGGGGGGCCTCAGTGCCTCCTCTCCTTCGGGAGAATGGGAAGACGCCTGCAGCCTACGTAGGTGGTGATTGGTATCCCATGTGAACCAAGTTATTCAGCCTCTTTTTCTCTGCCAATCTTCTAATCCCTCTCTATCTGTGATTAAATAAGTTATTTCCAAAGACGCCGACGCCGTCCCCACCTTCGAATTCCCTGAATCCACCGGGGCTGGACCCCGGTAGTTTACTGTCTCATAATGTAGGAGCTAACGTAACATACTTTTAGGCAGCTGTTGATTGCAATCTTCTATTAGATGGGTTTAGTCAAAAGATTGAGGTTATGGTTTTTAAAAGGACACTTTTAATTTATATTTGTGACATCAAGTTACATTTTGTCTTAGGTTTCGTAAAGATGTAATGAGCACAAATAAGGTATTACATGTAAAGTTACCTTCACAGCTTTCTGACCATCTTTATATCTTTAACCTTCTTCCTACCCCTTTTCCTGAAACGAGAGCTGCTCTTATCAGGTTTCCTGAAACTCGGATTCTAGTGAGGAGAAGAGTTCTAGATTCTGCTTTCAGTTCTCTGATATAATCCACTTACTATACTCTTGATTTGCTTCTCTTTTTACCTATCCATGCTTTCATCTGCTCCTGAGCTAAGGACTCTTGGATTTTACTTTCTACTGGATTAATGCTGGGCTGTCACCTCAAGTGATCAATTTTGGGTTATGCCTGATGCTGCCCTTTGGCTCTACTTTTTACTTACCTCTGGCTCTACCTTTTGCTTACCCTTGACTCTTGTGGTTTTGTCCCAGACCACCTGTGCCCTACCTGGAATCTTAGAACTTGAGTTACCATCTGAAATACTGTTGCATCTAGAAAAGACATAGACAGGCTCTGTGTCTGGTGCCAACACCACAAAGGAGACCAGGACTCAGTGTCCGTCCCAGGAAACTGGTTTACCTGTTGCAGTAAGGGGAGTAGAAATATATAGATTTTTTTTTTATGTGATAAATATAGTACAAGTCTGTGCATACAGTTTTGTGAGAACACGGAAGACCAAGAAGTCAAGCCTCACAGTTAGAAAGATATCTGGAAGACTTGTCACTTGAGGCTTCATGATGTGAAGGCAGTAGCTTTGTGCAGCATGTGTATAAGGGCAAAGCTGTTTTTATTTTAAGGCAAATTATGAAGTACAGAAATAACGCTGAGTTAATAAAGAAATACAAGCATTTGGATATTGCCAGAATGTAATATGCAATGTAAAATGGCAAAAATGACACTGGGGAAGGCAGAGGTCAGATCAGAAAAACTGTGCTATATGTGAAAAGCGTGGTCTTATCTCGTACTGATAGAGAATCAGTGATTATAATGCTTTGCTCTTTTATCTAGTTATAGATCAAGTGGCATCTATTTACTCTTCTCCTAGAAGGAGCACTTTAATTTGATTTTGAAATCCTCACCACTTGCTCATTTGTTGTCCATGGGATTGAGTTATGTTAGGTCCACTTCAAGTTCCAGCACATTAAACAGACCAGACTGGTAAGAACAGCCTATCTATCTAACCATAACTGGTCCTTTCTTCAGGTAAAATTTGTGGTAGTAGCTGTTACTACAGTACGTATATGTGTAGGATGTGGAACAGGAATGAATGAGCTGGAAGAGAAGTTCTTATGGGGTAACCAAAACTCTCTGATACCTGATTGGTGAGGTGGTTCCATGGCTCTAAACAAGTAAGGCCCTTCCTACTTTTTTCCTACGTTTTTTCAGCTTATAAGTTTGTTTCATTTCAGATGGATACATATGGATAGACCATCAAATTGTGTATTTTTTTTGCCCTAACACTATTCACTGTGTAGTGTATGGCATTGTATCATTGCAGATTCTTCCAGTATTCTGCTGATATTGGAATTATAATTCTTCCTTAATAGTTATTTTCCTAGGAATTTAGATCCAGGATATCTAAATAGATCCTCTCTGAAATATGTCTCATGTAACTTCAAGATAGTAATCTAACATTAATAGTAGCAATTTACTGTTTGCAAATCAGTTTAACCATACAAGAAGTTTTTTCATTTGCATTTCAATTCTGTAAACTATGTATTATAAGATTCATTTTACATATGAAAAAAAATTGACCTTCTCTGGGAGTGAAGGCCCTCATCCATACAGCAGCTTGAGACATGAGTCTCAAGCTTCAGAGACTGGCATCTTTCTCTATATCATATTGTCTTTCAGTCATTCTAACAGTAAGTTTGGAAGATGAGTTTGAAACATATTCACTGCCTCCCTTTGCTAAAAAGGTCCCTGAAGTGCAAGATAAAACAAAATCATGGCTGGGGTTGAAATAAGAGACGAGTACAAGTCTTTTAACTCCTTATGAACTGTCAACTTTATCCATGATTTCTTTTTGCATAAACATATAGCTAATTTCTTGACACTCATAACACTTACTGGTTTTACTACTGCTGGATTGTTCCTCCCTGATCTTTCGTCTAAATGCTGGGATACATTAGAAATGCCGCTTGTGTTGTGTTATCAAGTAGGGTATGAATAAGACTTTTTTAACCACAGGGGAAAAAAATGATAACTATGAATCAGACTCAGATTCTGTATACCCAAACTGAATTCTAGCTGCAAGGTGCTTGTGATGAGCACCCAAAATATATGTATGGCATGTGTAATGGTAGCAAGATGACAAATAATTCACATATAAAAATCTGAAATGCACTTAAATTGACATGGTTTTGGAACTATAATTATAAGCAGAAGTCTCCCTGGCTCTTGGTTTACCTTGGGTTCATAATTTTATCTTTTCAACCTTCTCTCAGGAGAGTCTTAACGCTGACTGGGTTTTCTTTCTGCTTCCCTGTTGATCTCTAGTGTGTCTAGAGTATGTCAGGAAAATGTTTTAACTCTATCCTATTTCTGCTTGGCTGGAAAAAGCTTTTAATCTCTAGAAAGCTCACATTTTGTAAATGTGCGTTGTAAAAGTAGTTTCTTGAAGAGAAAAAATGCCATTGCTTTCTAAATATGAAAAAAATTATATGGCTTAGATACATTTTTCGGTTTTATATCAACACACCCATCTCAGGAGAGTGCTTATTATTGCATGAATATGGTGTCTTATCCCTGGTTCAATGTGCAGGTTCAATAAATAGATATCAGAATATGGTGTACAATCATATTAAATGTTATATATTTTTTAAAAGACCAAATATAAGTTCTAAATAATTGAGTTTTCCAAAAATTGTATTAACATTTATTTATTTTATTTTACTTTACAATACTGTATTGGTTTTGCCATACATTGACATGAATCTGCCACAGGTGTACGTGAGTTCCCAATCCTGAACCCCCCTCCCACCTCCCTCCCCATATCATCTCTCTGGGTCATCCCAGTGAACCAGCCCCAAGCATCCTATATCCTGTATCGAACCTAGACTGGCGAATCATTTCTTACATGATAGTATACTGTTTCAATGCCATTCTCCCAAATCATCCCACCCTCTCCCTCTCCCACAGAGTCGAAAAGTCTGTTCTTTACATCTGTGTCTCTTTTGCTGTCTCGCATACAGGGTGATCATTAACATCTTTCTAAATTCCATATATATGTGTTAGTATACTGTATTGGTGTTTTTCTTTCTGGCTTACTTCACTCTGTATAATTGGCTCCAGTTTCATCCACCTCATTAGAACTGATTCAAATGTATTCTTCTTAATGGCTGAGTAATACTCCATTGTGTATATGTACCACAGCTTTCTTATCCATTCATCTGCTGATGGACATCTAGGTTACTTCCATGTCCTGGCTATTATAAACAGTGCTGCGATGAACATTGGGGTACATGTGTCTCTTTCAATTTGCAATTTGTATGGAAATACAAAAAACCTCGAATAGCCAAAGCAATCTTGAGAAAGGAGAATAGAACTGGAGGAATCAACCTGCCTGACTTCAGGCTCTACCGCAAAGCCACAATCATCAAGACAGTATGGTACTGGCACAAAGACAGAAATATAGGTCAATGGAACAAAATAGAAAGCCCAGAGATAAATCCACATGCCTATGGACACCTTATCTTCGACAAAGGAGGCAAGAATATACAATGGAGAAAAGACAATCTCTTTAACAAGTGGTGCTGGGAAAACTGGTCAACCACTTGTAAAAGAATGAAACTAGAACACTTTCTAACACCATACACAAAAATAAACTCAAAATGGATTAAAGATCTAAATGTAAGACCAGAAACTATAAAACTCCTAGAGGAGAACATAGGCAAAACACTCTCTGACATAAATCACAGCAGGATCCTCTATGACCCACCTCCCAGAATACTGGACATAAAAGCGAAAATAAACAAATGGGATCTAATTAAAATTAAAAGCTTCTGCACAACAAAGGAAACTATAAGCAAGGTGAAAAGACAGCCTTCAGGATAGGAGAAAATAATAGCAAATGAAACAACTGAAAAACAACTAATCTCAAAAATATACAAGCAACTTATGCAGCTCAATTCCAGAAAAATAAATGACCCAGTCAAAAAATGGGCCAAATAACTAAATAGACGTTTCTCCAAAGAAGACATACTGATGGCTAACAAACACATGAAAAGATGCTCAACATCACTCATTATCAGAGAAATGCAAATCAAGACCACAATGAGATACCATTTCACACCAGTTAGAATGGCTGCGATCCAAAAGTCTACAAGCAATAAATGCTGGAGAGGGTGTGGAGAAAAGGAAACCCTCTTACACTGTTGGTGGGAATGCAAACTAGTACAGCCACTATGGAGAACAGTGTGGAGATTCCTTAAAAAACTGGAAATAGAACTGCCTTATGACCCAGCAATCCCACTGCTGGGCATACACACTGAGGAAACCAGAATTGAAAGAGACACATGTACCCCAATATTAACATTTATGATGATGATGTTGGAAGATAAAACATAATGAGAACCCTTATAGTTAAGCATGTTGGAGAATACATGCTTGATATCTTATAAAGAATAATTCTACCTTTCCTGTTTTTGTTGTTAGATACTGTGTGGTACTGATCTTGATTCTTTTAAAAAGTATGTTTATATTATAGTTCCATAGTTATAATGTTTATTATTATTATTTTATTTTGTATATAGGAATGTTTCAAATGGAAGGTGGCTCTAGTTGGATTGAACTTGAATCTTTTTGTGAGGAATCATTTGGTTTTCCCACTGGGTGATGGGCTTTTCTTCTCTTTATTTATGTAATCTCAGTTAATAGTGAGAGACATAGAATCCTAGAATGTTAGAACTGGTAGAGACCTTAGTACTCTCTGACCACAACTCACATAAAAGTATGTTTTATATTGCAACCGAAACTCCTCTGCCTGCTCTACACAGATGTATGCATGCATGTAAACAAAATTGGAAAAGAGTATTATGAAAGAATATTTATGCTTTGTGTGATATACCTTAGCTTTTCAACTAATTTATTAAGAAAAAGAAAGCTGATCTCAACCCATCAAACTAACCACCAGGACCAGCTGTATATTTTGCAGATCCAAAAGCAACTATGGTTCTCCTTGGTCAAATTATTATTTAAAGATTCATTTGAAATTTTAAAGATTTCAAGATTGCATTAGCAGATCATTAATCCAAGCTTGGGCCCCCCTGAGCATGAAGCCCTGAGAGGCAGCACAGGTTTTACACAAGTGAAACCACCTCTGCTCACCCCTTCTGAATGGATTGTGACCAGCAGTTTTAAAACACTCTAGCAACTCTCTCATTTTATAGAAATGAAGACTGAGGTTCATTAAAGGTGAATTACTTCACATAAAAATATGATGAAATGCAACAGAAAGGCAATTTTCTGACTTCTATTCCAGTGTTATTACCACTAATCTCATTAGCTTACTCTAGGGGCGGGATAATAGATTTATACATTTCCTGGCTTTTTGTAAACTATTTCCTCCTGTGATCCCAACTCTTTTTAGAATTTAATTTTATTTCAGATGTTGAAAATGTTCTTAATATCACTTAGTCTATTTTCATGTCTTGGTAAAAGTGGACAATGATTTTCTTTCTTTCTTCTTTCTTCTTTTTTATTATTATTTTTTTTTACTTTGAGGCTTTCTGAACCACCAACTACTATTATATAGTATTGTAGTTGCTTGGAGGTAATGAAAGGAAAGACCAGACATAAGTTTCAAGATCTGGGTCAAAGAAGAAAATCATAAAAGTCAGGAACCTGCAATGCCCTATAGAAACTGAGAAACGATATGAAGGAGTGAAATACAGGGGTTATATTTAGAAAAGGAGGGAAGCAATTATTCCCCTGAGCCTAGAGGGATACATGAGAAGACAACTGTGTATGCTGAATATTACTTCTAAGTGTGTGGAGAAGAAATGTGTCCATTGTTTTTATTTCTACACAGAAATGGCAACCAAGATCATCCTGTGGTAAGGATGGTATGGAGGAGGTCAGACAAAATAGAAGGCTTATAAAAGTTGCCTGGTGAGGCTGGAAGCCTGGTTCATCATATAAGGGTCTGCAACCTGAAGAGTTAGATAATGTATTCAAAGTCAAGTATCTGTATATCCAACTAAATCTGATAAAATGTATTATTGAATTATAACAATGAATAGAATATAAAATGATTAATAATTACATTTCATTGATTATTAAGCTGAATCCAGATTGTTTTAAAATAAAAGTGAATTTGAGCCTACTCACTGGAAAAGATTCTGATGCTGGGAAAGATTGAAGACCAAAGGAGAAGGGGGTGACAGAGGATGAAATGGTTAGAAAGCATCACCGACTCAATGGACATGAATTTGAGCAAACTTCTGAAGATAGTGGAGGACAGGGGAACTTGGTGTGTTTCTGTCTATGGCATCGCAAAGGGTCAGACACAACTTAGCAAATGAACAACAACAACAACGACAAAACAAACTGGTCTATCTGAAATAGGGTCCTTGATCTGAACCTATAACAATTTTGTGTGTGTGTGCATTTGTCAGTGAAGTTGCTTAAACTATTTTTTATTTAGACATTGTCTTTAAATTGGTGATTAATTTGTCAATATAAATTAAATTTTTTTAGTCCATCTTTATTTTTTAACAGGAGAAGTCAAGGTGGTGAAAATGGAGAGTAACTGGAACAGGAAAGTGAATAAAATAAAAGAAAATCCATCAGAATGTCATTTTATGTTGTTTCTTTATTGAGCCTGTAGTGTTTGACCATGTACAGTCAAACCATGAGGGAGTACCACTTAAAAAAATGTGAATGAATATTAAACATTCTTTATCAGACTTCCAGATATAATACTATGTTACAAAGGCTTTCATTTATTAATAGAAAGACTTTGAAAAAGGCACCAGATTTGAAAGTTTTAAAGTGTTTTCATTCACATCCTAAGTTTTTTCCTTTCACTCCAACTTAGTTCTCTTACTCTTTTTTATTTACTTTTTCTTTAAGTACTTGTGTTCCAGTTTTAGGCAGGACCTCATTCATTCAGAACCTAATGAAAACATAAAGTCCTTTCACCTACTGTTGTGCTGCAGGGCTTTGTGATAGATATTATTAAATCAACACATACAGTACTTTTTTTTTTTTTTTTTTTAAGTTGCTGACCCTGGAGAATTTGGGATCCCTTTTGCAGAAACATTTAACCATGTGCTCTTAGCACATGTATCTGAAAAACTGTGCTTAGCTGAACCTGAAAGAGAAACTGTTCTTTGTTTGTCTCTCCCTCAGGATCAAGTGAAGATCAAAAGTTAACATACTTCAGGAAGGCCTTTTATTCATTTTGAAGCCCCTTTTCATATCAACTTTTAGTAGAAAACAGTTATGTGATGATTGAAGGCTCTTAGAATCTCTTTATGGGACTTTTCAAATGTCAAATACCCAGGCACATAGTAGGTATAAAATGTCTTTTCCAACGATCAGAGCAAAAGTAAAAATAAAAAAATTGAAAGTTTCCTTCTGATAGCCCTACTGAGATTTTAAGACAGCAATTAAAAATAATTTCTACCCATAATTTGCATATCAATATGCAATATTCATGCAAACCATGAAATATTCACTCTATTTACTTTTTAATTAAATTCTGATCACTATGATAATTTATTTCAATAATTTTTGAAATAGCAATCCCTTAAAAAGATCAGTGGTGAACAGTGTTTAAGATCTACATAACTGCCTTCAATCTCTTGCATAGTTTCTGTTTACTTAATCTGAAAAGTAATCCAAGGAATCACAATGCCTTAATTAAAATTTGGATGATTCAAAATTTCTAAAATATTATTTTTTCAATGTAGTTATTGTTGTTTGTAATATAAAAAAATTTGTTACTTTAAAAAAAGCCCTCTGAGTGAAACATACTTTAATATGTTTCATTTTGATGAGATTTCTAAGAGCCTTTAAAATGTTGGTATTTATTGTAAATTTCTAAGGGAGGGTGCATGGGGAATACAGTAGTTTCCATGTTTGTTTGACTAGCTTTGAGAAAAGACACCTCAGGGGACAATTCTATAGAACATGTTTTGGCAAAAACTGCTATAGAGGGTGTTTGTATTTCTGTTTATATATCCAAGAACATAATCATGGTATATAAAAAAAAGTGTCAAATTTTTGTTAGGTTATGAGAAAAAATGTGTTGTCAAGGTGAAGCAGTCTCATGTGAAATAATGGAATGGAAAATATTTATAAATTTAAAATAAAAGCAAAATCTATGCCCAAAGTTTTCTGTTAGATTATGAGCTTATGTTTTAACAGACTGTCTTTGAACAAAATTCTTTTGTATGTTTTTACTTAATATGGAGGATGAGAGTGGAAATCATGGGCATCTTAGCTCTAAGAAAACCTTAAATGACTCAGGAAGATGAATGACTT